>NW_017099521.1:10914-34219 GCF_001412225.1 Nicrophorus vespilloides
ATATAAATTATTTTTTTTTTATACAGACAGTGTAGGAAAATTACAAAAATACGATCCAACGTAAAAATTCAATAATATTAAAATAAAAAAATAATAGTAACTTTTCTACTATAAGTATAACAGTCGAGCTAATAATATTAATAATAAGTATAAATAATTTTTTTTTTAAATTTTCCAAAAAAAAAAGTAATCATCAATTAGTTACTTTAATTATCATTCATATGTATAATATATAGTTAATTTTTATATATACGTAAATTTTGTGCAGTTATTGCTACTACCGAAACGTTAAAGAAATTCGAACTTAAAAGCGAATGGTAATGATGTGACAACATCAAGAAGCTTTGTTTTCAATTTTTTTTTTGGTTGTTTTCGATTTGGTCCGAAAGAGGGCTCCGATTTTGTTTACATCGCGCTCGTTGATGACAAAACAATAGACATACAATAAAATTAAGAAATTACGTAATTATAATAATAATAAATACTGACTAGTGATATTCCCTACGAACTTAACCGCACTTTATTAATCTATGCGCGTTTTTTTTGCATAGAGTGCGTCGTCTCGGGGATAGAGAAAATAAGATTTAACAGTTTCCAACTCAAGTTTGGAAAGTGGAAATAAATATGTATATTTATTATATTTATATATATATATTTGTATTCGTTCTTGTTTCTGCCTTTGTTCTTGTTGTTCAATTTTTTTTATTCTTCACTTTTGTTTTGAAGAGTGTGCCGTGCGTCTACTACCCTGTTGAAAAAGGGCACACTCTTCGTCTTCGGCTTCATGCCGGCATCGTCGCGCCAATAATTTTTTTCTTTAGGAGAGATTTAAGATTTTAAAGATTAAAGAGAAGGAAAGGTGTTTAATAAAGAAACCTTGGTCGAAAGGATACGAAAGTTTGCTTCTTATCACATTATTGTATTACTTATATCATCTTCTTGTATTGCATTTTGTAGACGCTTTGTGCGCTTTTCTCTCCGCGAGGAAAGGTGAAACTTTTCTTTTTATACAGATGAAAGAAACAAAAAAAAACAATCTTCAGTCCACCTTATCTGTTCAAGTGAGATTCTGAATACTGAATGATAATATATATATATGCGAGTGTCCTAGGTTCGCGGCAGCTTGTTTAGGCCTACGGAGAAGATCCCAAAACTTCCGAGGATTCTTGCGCAGCGCCAAATTTTGCTATATATATATAGAGAAGAGAGATATTCAACAATCTACGATGAATGTTTATGTACAATATATAAAGATTATTCGGGTCGCTGCACGTGCATCGTGGGAGAAACAGAGGCTTCAAACTCTTCGTTATCCCATTCAATCCTTTAGTTCTTCTCCATTTTGTTGTTGCTTTAATAATCTTGTCTTTTTCCATTATTATTTTTTTTGTTTTTGGCACTGGATTTATATAAATAATTTACTTCTAAGCTTAGTATCACACTGGCACAATGCACTACAGCAACGTCGTCTTGTCTCAGGAAACGTCCCTGTGGCGCGTCTTCTTGTTGCCTCCGAATGTGAACCAGGTGCCCACTCTTCTGCCCAGACTGTTCGAATTCGAGCTGTTCAGCTGCAGCGTCGAACCCATATACGAAGCATCCCTCTTATAGTTTTTATCACCTGAAGAAAAAAACAACAATTTGTTAGCTATCTCTTTTCGAATTGTATTGCAGATTATTCAATTTGTAACTGTACGTACTTCTGACTTTTCTTGGTGGTCGCCTTTGACACCTCGCCGCAATTTTCGCCAGGTGTCTGGAGGACGCCGCAAAATCCAATCCATCGTTCTTATCCTGAGCCACCAATTTTCGTTCATCGGCGAAGGCCTGAAGCCATCGCTGCTTATCGTTTGCCGATCTGCAGCACACCAGAAGCCATTTATCTCGGACGCAGCTGTACAGCTTTATCGCGTGTCTCACTGTCACGCCTAGATGAGGATCTGTACAATCATAAAAGAAAATTCATTAATTTTTTTTCATTCCCAAATAGATCTTAATGAAAAGTTAACTAATAGATTATTTTATAATGAATTGTTAATCAATTCCGCTCGGTTCTTTTTTCTTTGTTCTCTATACTTAGATTTTTCTGTTAGCTTCATTAGATTTAGTCAAAGGAAATTTACCTTTTCCGTCCGGTACATTGATTAATTCGCTAGTGTCCAAACAGATGCGACCCTTGTAGACGTAGGTGCTGCGTTTCAGGATGTCCTGAAGAAGAAAACAAACGAGATATGTTAGAAATAGGATGATTATGATGATGCTGGTGTTGTTATTACCTTCTTGCAGTAGACGAGTTGATGGTCGAAGAGGAAGAGAATTATGTTGGAAGTCCAAATACCCGTCGTCACACGAACCACCTCTCCTTGATGGATCAGCTGTGTACTTTCTTCAATCAAATCATCACCCTGTATAAAAAAAGAGATAAAATAGTCTTTTAGTCATTGATTCAATAAGATTTTTTCAAGAAGTTTTCATGAGTATTTTGTTGATAGTTATTTACCTCCCATCCTTCGACTCTTTGCTGCCAAGCCTCGATCTTCTCTAGACTTTCCATGCGTCTCTTGCGCTCGTTGATGAGTACGGCGACGCCACGCATCGCGTCCAAGGCTTCGGTGATGTCCTCGTAATCGTCGTGCTCGGATTTGGTGTACTTGAGCAACTCGGCAAGTTGCAGTGGATACTTGCAGATCCTCTGGACGGGCGTCAAAAGGTATCCGTCGAGCGGAATCTCGATGAGTCCGCGCATCAGGCGACAAGCCTCGAAGAACTTGCTGTAATTGTTGAACTGGTAGAGCTCTTGAAGAGTGGCGGTGGCCATCGGATGACTGTTGCAGTAATCCGAGTACATAGTGAATCCGGCCTTGTGCTTGATGAAGCAGCTGCCGATGCAGCTTTTGTGCGGCGCCTCCCAATTGATGCACGATTCGAGGTCCTTGAGGAAGGCCATCTGGAAGCGCAGGATCTCCTCCAGATTGATGAAGATCGTGTCGATCTGCTCCTTGGAGAACATGTCCTTGCGTTTCCTGCACTCCGCCATGTATCCTTCGGCGACGTCCTGAAGCACTTTCACGAAATCGCGCTCCGTGTGCACCAGCTCGCGCACAACACTAGTCCTCACTTGGTCATTGGATAATAAAGAAATACTAGTCCTTCGTCGGATCTGGCTTTGCGCGGATTTGCCGGATGCCATCGCCGCGAGGCAATCCTCGACGGTGTCCTCCTGGCTCACGCGCAATCGCACCGAATCGGCGGGGAACCATCCGGTGCGACCTGCAGCCGAACCCCACCACCAGTCTCTGTTCACCGTCTCGAGCACCTCGATCACGTCGCCGGCGCGGAACGCCAACTCTTCAGCGTCGATGGCGACGTGGTCGAAGACGGCCTCAGCGAGGATCACCATGTCCTCATCCATGGGCAGCTCCAGCGACTTCTTGCGTTCGGTCAAAGAGGCGACGGACGACTCAGAGTCGGACATCATCTCTTCGTCGGAGGTGCCGACGCGACCGTCCTGCTCGTCCTCGCTTACTGCTACTCCGGTCATTTTCAAACCTACAACACAAGAGAGAAAAAAACATTAATCATCAACTTACAATTATTAATACAAGAAAATAATTCAAAAACCTACAAAATCCTTCAAAAACCAATACAATTTTAGAATCAAAAAGAACACAGATGAAACCATGAATGAAGATAATCTTTATTAACTTGACTCGAGTCATCAAAAAACGCATACATTACGCCATGATTCACGTTAAATTGCTCGAAAGCACGTAGTAAAAGTGATATTGAAACTATCATTCTATTTTCGTGCACGTTAATTTTTTCGAAGAGCTGCAGTAAACACATCTTATACTAATCCTAGACGCCTCATTAAAACCTATACTTTCTTCTTCATTTCGCAGACCAAAAACAAATACTCTCTCCTCAATACAAATCACTTTCAGTATTTATTTACATTTTATCTGTTTTGGTAATAAATACTAACAGGTCTTGTTTATGGTACAAACGTTAATGTGTAATAATGTGAGAAAATGATCTAATGAGTAGACTTATCCTTGTATAAACATTGAAATTATACAAAAATTGATAGATTTACTTCCCAAAATAGAATACTTGAATTAATAGATTGAACGAGCAAACAAAGATTTACATCTTTCAACTAATCATCACCAATGTTAATACTTGCAATAAAACCTTATAAATATCAATTAATTCTCAAGATTTATAATCCAAAACTTACATATTCTTCAACTAATCTGAAGAATCTCATTAAATCCAATACGTTTTTAACTACCATAATTATTTGCAATTTCTTAATTTAGACATTAAATAGATGTAATCAATACAAATAAATGAAAATGCAATTGTTGATGAAGCATTTTATAAGATTGCTGAAGTTCTAATTGGAATTGGTTTTTTTTATACCAAAGCATTCTATTTGATGATATGATTCTTGGAATGGATCAAAAGTGAAGAAAAGTGTTTACAAATGTTAAAGGAAGTCATATTCTTTGGGTTGGAAAGATTGTGTCTGCTCAGATGGAAATGATGTAAGATTAGGGAACGCTCGAGATAAATTCGTTCCAAAAAAAAAAATTAAAGAATGTGGATAAGATCGGTCTCGGTCATAAAAGAAAAGGGAGAGTGCGACTAAAGATAGTGTTCTTATTAGCATAATGGTTGAGGAGATGGATGAAGAAGGCACACGTTCCCATAGAAACGTGCGTGTGGGGGCGTACGGTAGAAAGAGAAGAAGGTAGATAGATGATGATGTATGTGTTTCTTACCTGGTGCTTTGGGTCTGAGGATGGGCGATAGCTTGTCGATGTCTAAGGGCTGACTGAGCGACCTCCGCAGCTGTCCTCTCCTATATAGCGGGTGGCTGCGCAGCTGCACTCCGGGCGGCCCGTTGCCATCAGGTGGTTTCTTGCGGGGACTCTGAGGGCGCGCCCTCAGCGGGGCCACGGGCAAAGACATCAGGCGCCTGTAGGACGCCCTCGAATCCCACTGGTAGATCCGCTGTCCACCCAAATCCGAGTGCGTTCTCCTCACGTGCTGATGTTTGTGAGCCCTTGAGCGCAACTCAGCCTGCAAGAAAACGAAGAAAGAACCGAGTTGTAGTTTGTTGTTGAAGACGAGACGAGTTTCTTGACCCTTTTTTTTTTCTCAACTCTTGTTGTTTACGTTCTACATTATTCATGGTTCCCGGAAATTAGTATCATCCATTTGTTCGATGGAGAAAAAAACAACATAAGATGAAAGGGGAGAAAGATTCAACAAGTTTTACACGTATACCAAAATTGGTTTTTAGAGCTTAAATATTACCCCAGCATTATTAAAATTACGTATAAGAAAAGACGTTTTGACTTTCAATTTAATTATAAAGTTACAATTATTATTAATTAATGAAAAATATTAATTGTGTAAAAATCTTATTGGACTTAAAAAGAAAAATGTCTTTAGAATTGCTAAATGTACAATTGTCTTTCTTCAGTTTCATTAATCGACAAAATTATATTCAAAATTTATCACTTATTTCTTCGATTCTTAATGGAATTTAATCGGAAATAAAAAATTAGAATTTTTCAAAATATCTTCACTTTGTTCAATCGATAATAATTGCTTATTGAAATTACTTGGTTTTTCAATAAAAAATTAATCAAAATCAACTTTTTGCAGTTTACTTTTATAAATGCGTTAAAAACGTTCATATTTTATTGAAACTTCTTAAAAAACTTAAGAAGTTGTTAATTGTTGAATTATTTGTTTGTAACTATTTATGTTCTATTAATTGAAGTAAATATTTTATTGGTTTTTGAAAAACTTCTACAAAAGAATCAAAGAAGTAAGAAATACTTCTAAGTTAAATTCTTAAATCGTCTTAATAAAACAATGTTTGAGAAAAACGCAGAAATGCAAAAATTACTACTATTACAGATTACTTCAACTCATTGTAATTTATCGTATAAGATTTAGTTAAATGTTAAATGATTCAAAGAAACGTTTGTTTATTTTCTATATAAATCAAGATGTTTGATGATTACTTTTGTTTTCATTTGTTAGATTCATTCAATAAAAATATTTTGTTGGTTTTTGAAAAACGTCTACAAAAGAACAACATTTTACATAGAAAATTTTAATCAAAGAAGTAAGAAATACTTCCAATGTTAAATTTTAAACGATTCAAAGAAACGTTTGTTTATTTTCTATATAAATCAAGAAGTTTTATGATTACTTTTGTTTTCATCTGTTAGATTCATTCAATAAAAAATGAATTTATAATTTAATCATAATATATACTGATAATAAGTGTAAAACTTGAATTGTTTAGATTATTTGACAAATAGATTAAATAACTACAGTTACTACTGAAAATCATGTTTGATTACAAGAAAATGTAAAAAAAAAGTATAAATAACAATTGATGAAAAATATAATAGCAAACATTTAAATATTGTTTTACAATTAGTATTATAAAACTGTACAATTTATTTACTGCGATAAGTATTGTGTGTGGATGTGGATGAGATAAGCGAGCATTTCAAGTGCGTGAATCATTCGCGTCGGGAAGTCCTGATTACTGCAGGATTCACGCCGTTTTTCCACGAAAAAAAGGCAAACAAAAAAAAAGTTAAAACAGTGCTCATTGTGTGTGTTTTTCGAGGCATTAAACAACGACAAGTTAGGTGGTCCTCAGATTAGAATCTGTGGCCACCGGAGAAGAGAAAAAGAAAGGACATCATCGCTTACTTAACGCCTTCTCATTCCACTCAACTTTAGCACTATTTTTTTTTGCTTGTAATTTGATAACTTGTAGAGAATCTCACCAGATAATCCAAGAGAGCACCTCCGATGCACATAGTTAAATTATATAACAAAAAAAATAAGAAATAAACAAGGCACGTTACACAACAAACTCACTCACATAAGTAAATATTCTTCCTGTTTTCAGTTTAGTATTATTAATTTTTTAAGAGCCTTGGCTTCTCCTACCTACATCTGACAATTGGCGGAAGCGCGCGCGATAAGAAGCGTTTGGAACGTGCGACGCCTCCTAGACCGACTAGCTTGCGCTTATAATCTCCCCCTCTTCTGCACACCCTTGTAACCGTGGCAACGAAACAGCTGCCGGTGAATAAAGAGGATGTGGCCATCCCTTTTCAAAAAATAACAACTGGCGGTGGAGAAAGAGAGAGTGAGAGAGAGGGAGAATTGTTTGGTTTTGAGGTGAGCGGAAGGGAGAAAGAGGAAAAGACCCTTCGATTTCGCGCTACCACCTGCCTTCGGGGCTCGCGCGCCGTTCCCCTTCGAGAAAGCAAAAACGCGAAAGAGAGATAGAAAGAAAGGGAGACTAGACATCCGGAACGCAACTTCCTGCTAGCAATGCTTTGAATCACTACTACCAGTTATCAAGGAACAAAAAAAAAATCTGGAATAAAGCGCACACATGCAGCCAGCGCTACAATTTATGGTACATTTGTAGGAGGATGCTGAAGAGAAAAACTGAGTATGTAGAGAGAACGGAGAATGTAGAAAAAAAGAGCAGGTAGCGGCACTAAATCACGGGATAAGATAATTTTCGGCAGATGGGTAACAAGTTTTTTGGGAGCGAGCATGTGCGCGCCATTGAGATGAGATGTTAAAGGGAAGGAAAAGAGATGAGATGGAGAAAAAATGCAGACAGTTGGTGCCTTTGTCGGGATTTACTCGGAACCCAAATTTAGCCTTGCATCCATGGATCACGTCGACAACAACAACAACAGCAAGAAGACCAGGTGTTGTCGCTGTCAGTTGGCGTACGGATCCATCCATAATTGACACTTAATTAAGTACGTGACATTCGGCTTCGGCGCGTGTCAAAGTGAAAAGTGTGTCAAATGCATTCGAAACGTTTAATCAGTTTAATCGTTGCGGATTCTTCAACGTTAACTTGAGATCAAAGCACATTAATTCAAGTGAAACAATAAGACAAAATTAACACAATTTGAATATTCTTGAAATGATTGTAATTTTTAGAAATGATCACTGAAAATTAATGAAAGATTTGTCAAAAATTATAACAAATTCATTAGACTTCAGTTTAATCACTGCGGATTCTTCAACGTTAACTTGAGATCAAAGCACATCAATTTCAAGTAAAACAATGAGAAAAATCGACACAATTTGTTGTTTTTAGAAATGATCACTGAAAATTAATGAAAGATTTGTCATAAATTATAACAAATTCATTAGACTTCAGTTTAATTACTGCGGATTCTTCAACATTAACTTGAGATCAAAGCACATCAATTTCAAGTGAAACAATGAGAAAAATCGACACAATTTGAATATTGAAATATTTGTTGTTTTTAGAAATGATCACTGAAAATTAATGAAAGATTTGTTATAAATTATAACAAATTCATTAGACTTCAGTTTAATTACTGCGGATTCTTCGACATTAACTTGAGATCAAAGCACATCAATTTCAAGTGAAACAATGAGAAAAATGGACACAATTTCAATATTCAAATATTTGTTGTTTTTAGAAATGATCACTGAAACTTAATGAAAGATTTGTCATAAATTATAACAAATTCATTAGACATTAATTGAAAATACGAAAAAATTGTATCATAAATTATTCAAACAGTCTGCGAAAATTATTACTTATTGGCTAAATACTATTTTACTAGATTCCCTATAGTTTCAAATTATTATCATCAAATACTAAACATTCTATAGACTAATCAATGAAAATATCTTAAAAAATGAATTTAGTTTCAGCTCTAATTTGCAAGCTTAATATTAACTCAAAATCTTAATCTTTAAGATATTCGTAACTCAATATAATTTTTGATACTCAATTAGTTAATAGATCAACTTTCATTTCCATATTATACTAAATACTGTTTTTTAAGAAAATCGAATAATTTGAAGGCATTGTTGGTACAATTCATCAAATTTAATTTATATATATATTAATACTAAATTTTGTAAAAACTAATTTGTGTATATGTAATCATTATTAATTATACAAATTTTCAGCTATAATTTGCATATTGGATTAAATTCGTATAATGTATAGAAGTTATTTTCCATTCCTAACGTTTCGTTTTATACATTTTCAAAATACCTGCTAATTTTAACATACAATAATTATTTTCTATGTAACTTCAGCTTCAGCTTGCATATTTAATAAAAAATCAACTAATCAAAGTTTTTTCAAAAAAAAAAAAACATTGCTTGTTTTTTAAACTAATATTTCTATGTTCAATTTTTGGCAATCCTTTCTACAAAAATCCTCGAGATCCTACAAGAATAAATATACTATTTTCCTTTCAATTTGCATGCTCAACCTTCAATCTACTATTAATAGTTATTAATATATGTAAACATGTTTAAGTATGAAAAATAATGAAAATACACGAGATCCTATAAGAAATAATGTATACTCATTAGATTCCTTAGAATTTCAGCTTTAATTTGTGCACTAAATCATAAAAGAAATGTATTAAAATATAGACACGATTATTGGAAATTAACAATTCAAGTTTTTTTTAAATAATTTATATAAAAGTAATTAATTCAATTTATATAATAACAGACTTATTATTTCTTCATTACATTGATTTCCTTTCAGTTTCAGCATTAATCAATATCTTTTCCGTCTTAAATTTCATTTCCTTTTATTACCCTTAATCAATCTTATGTTCACGTTAAAACAATTCTTAATAATCTGCGTTTCTTTTTCCCTCTTTTCTTCTCTTCCCATTGAATCAATTTGCGTTTAATACGATTACTTCGAAACTTGTGTTCACGACTTTCCACGAACTTCGTGAACTCTCCCCGGACGAGTTTTACATTTATCTTTTCGCAGCGAAAATGCCAACTTTTCAATGATGTTTCCTAATTAATTTCGTGGAAACCACAGGTAAAAGAAGCATTAAATCATCTTTTTGATGTTAGTTTTTGTGTGTGTTTTCCACAGTGGAAACTTTTGTGCGCGCACGTCCTCTCCTCCCGTGTCTTCGATGCAATGCAATTATTGTCATTTAGGTGCGGGTGTGCCTCGAGGACAATAGGACTTTTGTGTATTCACCTCACGCGTCTCGGCGACAAAAAATTATATATATATACATCTTTTTTTTACTTTTCTTTAGAAGCATTCAAAGTATTATTTGGAGACTTCCGAGAAATATTTCGAGAACCGAAGCTGCGTTTCTGAATGGCAAATTGTGGATTCTCCCGTTCGAATTCAATCAATTAAAGGTAATTAACACACAGATTGAGATCAATTTATACCTATGATTCATTCATTCATCGTGATCGTTCGATGATTTTCGCTGCGTTTCGAAAGTCCGAGATGACCTGAAAATCTGTAACGTTTCTTCTATTGTTAACGATTTTTCTTACTTCAATCTAAATCTAATTACTCGTACGAAGATGATGATAATATACAAAGTGCACTTTCACCTCTCATTCATGTACGACGATTTGTTTGCATTTCGATAAGAAAAGAATTGAATGCGTGTGCAGAAACCAATTACAATATGAAAGTTTCTTTTCTGATTAGAAAAAAAAACATTCGCATTTGTTTGATGGCGATTAGAAGTATCTTCACATTTTTAACCTATTTCTCAAACACACAAAAGAATTGTATACAAATTAATGGTAAAACAATAATTGTACAAAAGTTTTGAACAAGTGAAGACGATGAAAATACATTAAACAGATATTATAAATTAACATCTAAAATTCTACTAAGATTTTATCTAAATTCAACTTAAAATTGAAAGAAAGAAGTAAATTTTAAATAAGATTTACGATGGACAACAAAATTCTACTTAAAATATTTGAAGAAAACTGTAACAAAAATTACTGAACGAAAAACTAAATTCTACAAAAAAACTTAAAGAAAACAACAAAACTAAATTTCAAAATAATGTCACGTTAAAAGATTATTACTTCACAAATCGATAATTTAATTGTTGCTCGACGTTTTCCAAAAAATATAAAAACCGTGGCCTTATTTCACTCTCGCAAACGTATATTATTATTTATTGCTTTAAAAAAATCATGTGTGGTTAAAGAAATCTCAATTGCAAAGTCATTTTTTAAGTAAAATCGGAGAAAAATTACGTAATTATTGTTTAGATATTATTTTTTTTGGGTGAACGTTTTCCTAAAACTGACGATTTCACTGGCTTTCAATGCCTTTTCTGAGGTCACGCGTACATGAGTGTGTACACTATACTGTGTGTATACTGTAAGTGAGTTAATGAAGAGTTAATAATCCATTCAACCCGCATATGCGACGCTCGGAAACCATAAAAATTATTCAACGAATCGACATCGCAGCATTTGGAGAGTACGAGAATAGAGTATTATATTTAAAATGCTGCTCATTTTTCTGTATATTTTCTTCTTTAAAGCCTTTAAAAGCAATTGCATTTATAGTACTGTATAAGATCGATAGTAATTTGTGTTAAAATTTAATAAATTGTACAAAAAAATCTATCATTTTTAAGATCAAATTACTCATAAACCTAAAGCTCTGTAAACATATAATTAATCTCATTGGATAGTCTAAAATTTCAGTCTTAATTTACTTATACAATCGTCTTTTAAATATTTGTAGTTATTAAGGAAATTCTGTAAAATGTAATGGAAATTTTCAAAAGTTCAAAATTTCACTAATTGTCAAAATCAAGAATTTATATTTGCAAATGAAAATTACATTAAATTATCTTAATAATGTAATAAATTGAAAGTTTCTAATTTGGATTTAACTACTTAATAAAAATATGTTATAAAAAAAGAAACTCATTGAAGTCATGGACTAATTAGAAACATTCAAATTTCACTAAACACTTTTATTATATCTCACTAGAAAAAAAAAAGTGTTCCAACTTGTGAGTAAATTAATTGTGGCAATTCCAACTCTAGTAATTGTAGCATTCATTATATTAATTTATGATATCGCCCATACTTTTCAACATCTATAAATAAGAAAATTTCCTTAATAACAAAAAACGCATTTAGTTTTTAACAAAATTTTGAACTTTCAACAAGTTAATTAATGGAATTTATAGTTAATTTCTAAATAAAACAGGAATTTCCTTATAAATAATGTAGTATAAACAAATATTTGCTTTTAAAGACTAATTGTAGAAGATTAAAAAACTATAATGAAACAACAACTATGAAATTGAAATTACATAAAGTTCAAAAAAGAATTGCTTTTAATAATTGTAATTAACGCACATTAAGTTCTATTCTTGTACATTTCTACAATTCGATTGTAAAACTTTAAAGAATTATGTGAATGTTAGAATCAAATAATTGAATTTGTAACCGAGGAATGTGTAACCTTTGAAAATACGCGCGCATAAAAGGTTAATTAAAGCTAAACCGACTTCATCATCAACAAACAACAATAAATCCAAATCGCCTTAACGTAAACTTACGTAATCTCACCTGTAAGTGTTCAACTGATAAGAACCGAGAGAATACTTAAACTTGCACCAAAAACAACAGAACAACAGCACCTTCCACGCATTATAAAACGAAGAAGTGAAAAAAAAAACCGCAGTATTATTTTCGTTTCACAGGCACACACAAATATATATTTTGCCCCTCTTTCGTTTTAACGTAAACGAATTCGAATGTTATCCAGACCGAAGGAATTGCATAACTCGCGCGAAATTAAATATTTACATTGAGGAAAGATGGGGTTTCGTTCGTTAGAAGATCGCATCTAAACTAAAACCGCACGCACTGTCTTTCCATCACCGTTATTTTCAGTCAGGAATGCGCATTTTTCGTCTTCTTACAAAATTAAAACAACAACAACAACAACAAGAAAAAACATTCGGTTGTTGCTGCTGCACGAGGAACGCGATTCTTCCTCGTGGTCTCGCGTCTCGCAACCGTGTGATAAGCTAAATCAATACAAAAGGCAACGATAAGTGCCAGAGGGGAAAGCTCCCACGCAGGTTCAGCAAAAGGATAGCGAGCGGTGGAAGGACGTGGAGGGAAGCAGAAGGAGCGAGACGGATTATATAAAGAGCGTATACATACACGAAACATACGTCGAATGCAACTTGGAAATCCTACAAGTGCGGTGAAGGTGAAATGGCGAAAAGTGCGGATGCAATGTATTACATTTCACAATTTTTTTTTTTATTTATTTCTATACAACAAATCTATATATATATATTCGATTTCAAGTTATTTTATGAGTAATAGTTTATTTTTTTTGTATAAAACGTTGAATCTACAAAATCTAATTAGTAAATAGAGAGAAAATGTGAGTATTTATAAATTCGCAAAGTTGCATATATTGTTGAGAAAATACAAAGTACAATTACTTTCCTCTATTTTTAGAATTTTCTGAATACACAACGTGAATAATTTGCATTTTTTTTTTATCATTCTTTGTTTGTTTCCCGAATTCTACAGAATTACAATGTTTTTTTTTTGTAAATTCTTCTATAATGTTACGAAATTAGACTTAAATCTAAATTGTGTCTAGTTGTTTTAAGTTACATTTTTTACTGAATCAAATGTTAAATAAATACAATTAATAAGTGAAACTGCTGTAAATTAATGTATATTATTATTATTATTTCCGTTTTCACAAAGTATCATGATTTTAATTTTTTAAATTGCATATAAGGAAATAATCAAAAAAAAAACAACACATTTCCACAAAAGAAACATTATTCTCTTTCATTAAGTTTATCATAGTTATTCCAATTATTTCACATATTATGTAATTTAGATACACGTAAATTGTAGCATATTTAACGATTACCAAATAAATATATATTAATACACAAATTGAAGCTAAATCAATTAATAATTAAACAAATACATTGTAATAATTATTTTAGAATTAAAGAAAATTATTGTTAAATTACAAATTATTATATTTGGTCATTAATTTTGTAGATTATTCATATTTTAGCATAATACTGGATAAATTAGAATTTATAATTCAAATTGAAACTAAATCTAAATAAAATAACAACAAATGTATTATAATAATTATGGAAACATTTCGATTTACTATTCAATTAATAGTTATTATGTATAAATATCAAAATCAGTATGTTTGGGAATAAACAAGAAATAAATTCATATTTCTAACTCAAATTGAAGCTAAATCTATAGAGAATTAAACAAGTCATAATTTGTCCACTTTTTAAATTTACGAAAATCACTGTTAAATTTAATTTGATTTTATTTAAGTTTCTCATATTTACGTTTCGAGAATATTTCTAGATAAAAATTTATTAGAATTAATTAAAAATTATAACAAAATCTGTTAGAATAATTATACAAAATCCGCACTAATCGAAACCGCAGTATGTGAAGTCAAATTTTATCATATTTTTATTAAATTATTCTTGTTCATAACTTAAATTGATAGGTTATGAAATAAATGTATGAAGTAAGAATAAAAGTATTACTAAATTTGTTATATATTTGATGTAATTTGTACACATTTGTCAGGTGTACCAACTATTATTCATGACAGCGAAACTGCGCGAAAATTCTTGGAATAAATTGTTGGTGCGACTGATAGGTATTTATATAACATGTCAGACGTAGTGCGGATATGCAGCATTTCATGATTGATGTTAGAAATAAGAACGGGAGCTTTGACACTTAGTCACAAGTAGTTGAGAATGCAGGCGTTGTCATGGTAATACCTGTGTTACCAAACAAATGTTGAGCAACACGTGTCTCGTTTATAGTGATAATATAAATGAAAATATGTATCTTACCTTGAACCGATCAATGAGGATCTGATTGAGGAGGTCCGAATGTGGTCGAGTGCCGCGGGGTGGGCCACCCCTTCTCCGGACAGTCGGCGGGCTATCCAACTCCTCGCCCGTTGGGTCCGTGTCGTGCGACTCGGAACTGTCGCCGCCGCCGCCTCCACCGACGCCGCCCCCGACACTTCCGCCCCCGCCGACCACCCCCGACGCCATCTGCAACAGACGAACGAAACGACCATTAAAAACCCTCCTCTTCACATTTCATCTTCACCACAAAACATCGACCGCAAACGAAACACAAGAATGACCACAAAGTCTCCACTACTTCCACGCGAAACCAAACGAAGCCGAAACTTTTACGCCAACTTCGTAAAACACAACAAAAGTTTGCGCAAATCTCAACCTCGATCGGCTTCTCAATTACTATAACTAATAACGCACAAAAGGGAAACAAAGATTTAAAAAAAAAACACTACAAAATGAAACAAAATCTATTGAAACAGAAAGCTTATCATGGAAATATCTTAATTAATCGATTCATTACAGAGTGAAATATTATCAACGTCCAAATGAAAAAATCGCAGCTCACTTAATTTAAACTGCAAATACGAAACAATAACAACAACAATGAGCGAATGCAGGAAGACCTCAAAATATGCAAATATCGCGCAGATTCCAAAAAGAGCCACATCCGCGCTCTTCGTATTGTTTTAACAATATTTCCATTCTATTGCATAATCCGCGACAAAACGAAACCGGATACGGAATATAGCATTTAATCGCTCAGAACCTGATAACATGTTTACAATTTGATACGCAAGGTTTTTAACTACTGCTTCCATTTACTAATATCAAAACAAAAACTGTTAACTATTATACATATTATTTATCTAAATCTAAATTACACTTCAACATATAGATTCGAATTAAAAGAATTATAGAATCATCACTATCAATCAATTGTTTTCACATTTAGTTAGCATCGAATTGAATCAGATTCAGTATCAATATTTTTTTTTTCAGTGTTTCGGTAATGGAATTTGCGAAACTGCTGGTTCAGCTGCGACCGTTTACATCGGAAGTGTATTGTGATTGGGATGCATTAAATCGGTTTTCAATTCGGGTTAATGGTTGATCGTGCCAAGTTTCCTAATTATTCCCCAGATTCCCACATGCATGCATCGATTCCGACAAAGCACCAGAAAGAAAAACAAGAAACTATCGGCAATTCTCTTAAAATCTCCCTCCTGAGTAGAAAACGAATTACCAATCACTAAAAATAAATGAATTTCTTCTTTATGTGTTAATGTAATCTTCGTTAAGGGAGTTTTTACTGTAGTATAGATTTTCAATTGATGAAACGCTTTCAAACACAATTATTCAATAACAAAAAAAAGATATTGCAGCGTTATAAAACTGTTGTGTTAATATTAAAATTTGTTAAACTTTGCAACTACTTGTACACATTTTATATTAACAAATGCAGGTGGCGTTGAAACTTTATTCTATTTTTTGTTTCGAATATTGCATATATGCTGCAACAGTGTGCACGCGTCGCAACAACATTAAATAGAGATATCCCTGTAATGGGGGGTGGAACGGCAATAGATGCGAAATAAGTGCTGGAAATAATAAAGTT
The DNA here is from genome assembly GCF_001412225.1 of Nicrophorus vespilloides. NCBI lineage: Eukaryota > Metazoa > Arthropoda > Insecta > Coleoptera > Silphidae > Nicrophorus > Nicrophorus vespilloides. Next base: position 27,322 of record NW_017099521.1, read on the forward strand.
TCGATATTCGGAAGCCGGAGGCGGCTGCAGCGAGAATATCAAAAGCTGTAAATATTTATTGCCATCATATCCACCCAGGAATTCCACTGTTTAATATATAAACTGCATTCGGATCTTTCATACAACTCCAAGTATAAATATTACATAAGATCTTTAGTTTCTTTACAAAGTTATACGAAGTTACAGATGAATACAGTTTCCAACGTATGCAACCACATATACACGTGTCTTTTTCTCAATAATTTTAATCTAATTAAAATTTCCTAATTTGATAATTATATAAACATAATAAATTGAATATTTACTTCTAAATAATTTAAATTTAAAAAAGTAGTAACAATTTGTTTTTGACAAATTTCAAGGGTTGATATTTGTAAAAATCCCCAACATTTAAATTCCCAATTAAAAAACATGATCGATAATTTCAAATGAACACTCAACTTGCATTGATTCTATTGTAAATGTTAGACAAAAAAAAATACTTTGGAACTTTCTCTTCTATTTATTTTCGTTTGCTTTCGTCTCGTCGAGTAGGACAATTGATTTCTATTATTTTATTATTTCTCTCTCTCTCTCTCCATACAATTGTCCGTATATAAACATATGCAATTCGGTTGACTGACTGACACATTTCGATATCAAACTTTCAGATTTAATGAGACTCGCTTATTTATTACACCCGACGCACCTCAAAAATATATATTTAAAAAAAAACATTGCGAGAAAGGCTTATTATAACACTTTCCTAACACATCCTGTAACATTTTACAATTGCAACAATCAAATTTGATCATTCATCATAATTTATCATTGACTTTGTATATATAGTTGCATACCCCAGTTAATCAGATTATATAATTAACGCACTTACATAACGCATTTGATCCACTTAAAAATAAGGTTTTTTTCTTATATAGTACTTTAAATTTCAGCACTAGAGTGCGTATTATACACGGAACAACACTATATAAACTTAGTAAACTAATTTGGAAACAACTGAAAGCTTTTTGGTAAAATACTGAAATGTCTAGTAGCTAAATAGCAAACAATCACACGCATACGCATTGTAGACTCACCTGAAACGGGTTCAGCTTAAACAATTATTTAACACACAAATTACACAACAATATGATTATTGAATTATTTTTATATCCTGATTCGTTTAGATATGAATGTGCCAGCTGTAAACAAAATGAAAAACATTGTCGCGCAGAAAACATCCAAAAAAATAGTTAACTTTCTCCTCAAAAAAATTGAAGAAATTGTAATATTTGAAACGAAACAAGAAAATTAAATCAAGCAATCTGTCGTAATTGATGTTGACAGGACGTGTAATTGCTAACAAATAATCCATTAATTAGTAAAATATTTAACCTTTTTGCAGTACAAATATTATTATTATTATTACGTCACTCGGATGATAGTTAAATCATTGATTAACTAACGGATCGTCAATTCGCGAATTTCACTCTGCAATGAATGTTGCACTGGTGGTCAGACACACCACGAAATTAAAATCTATTCCGGTTTCGATTTCGACCCAGACGAAACTGGATTACACACACACATATACTATGTACACACTACTTGGAACTGGAGCACAGCAACAATGCAAATGCGGGAGGGCCCAAGGATCGGTATCGCCGACGCGAACAAATATTTACTGGCGCTTCGGTATTATTAATTACTGTTTGATTTACGATAAACGCTTGTACAATGTTTTTTTTTTGTTGCTGTATTTCTGTTCATCCATTTCATTTCTCTATTTTTTTTCTTGTTACTTTCGGTTGGTTTCGTTTCGAAGCGCAACGCAACACAGAAGTAGGCCGATTACATTAATTCCATTGTTTATGAGCTGAAAGAAACAAATGCGCATCGGTGTACTTCCATGGATGTATACATTTTGTTTACGATGCGACGAGACACTAGATTTGCTATACAATTTAAGTTTTAACAGATTAACAACATCAGAGTCTATATAGACACACGAGTTTAGTTGACGTGAAAATCAACAACAAAATTATGAATCAGTAAAAAAAATATATTAAATAATTAATTGAATTCACATTTCTATAAAAATCAATATTAATTTAATTAAAATTTGTTAATTATATAAAGAAGTTAACATTTTTCAATTATTTAGTTAAACTATGAGTAAAATGCAGTAAATAGCATTGGTTTCTATAAGTTACCAATTTTCGTTATTATCAATATATTATCAATTTTTTGAAAATATTAAAAAAAAGAAAACGTTTCTGTAGGGAAATAATTGAGTTTTGCTTATGCAAATTGACAATAAAGATTGTAATTATGATCAATTATTTGAAAAACCAACCATTCTTTGAATAAAATTACATTGCGTAATACATTATTGTGTAAATTAATAATAAAGTTGGAGAACAATTGTATCATTATTATCAATTATTCGAAAGAAACCACGATTTCATCGACAAGTGGAAAGTGAAGGAAACGAGCGTTTCTCGTATTATGTAATTATTTTTTTTGCTTTGTGCAACGATTACGAAATTCCAAGATTTTTTCCGTTGGCCCCCGCGAAGATGCAAAGTTACTAGTATCTCCGGTAAATAGAGACTGCCGAAGCAATCGAATTTGACAGCTGTCAGCTGTCAAATTATTATAAGGTGACAGCTGTCAAATTGACGAAATGAGATGGGAGGTCATGTAGGATGTGTGTGTCGGGATGTTCTCTCCGAAGAAGAAAAAAAAAACAAAAGGGTCACAACAAAACCAAAAGGAAAGAAGCATCAACTTAGTTTACACATCGATTAAAAAACGGAATCAAACTGTTAATTACAAGATAGACAGAGAGAGAGAGAGCGATAATGAATGGGGGGATGAATTATGCGTTTGTTATATAAGTTTATATATGTATTATATAGGACAAAAAAATCTTACCAAGCTATTCTAGCTGCAGCCTATCAAAAATTTATCAGAGCATTAGTCAAAAATTTGATGGACTTTATACAAATTGTTATTATTTAGATCATTGCATCCGTGCTTCTTGAGACACAAATATTTAGTAGATCGCGGTGGTTGTTATTTGAGAACAAAACCAAAGAAAGAAAAGAAAACAGTAAACCAAAAGAGAATTCGGAGAAGTAATCTGATGTGGGGACGAGCATAAAAATAGAAGGATTTAAGGTTCGAAGAGAGAATTGCGGATGGTTTACCTCTATCTGGATGCCGCTGTCGCCGGAATTGCACTTCATGCTTCTCGCAGCTTTGTTCAGCTTCTTCCTCTCCTTGCTCGAACGCCAAATCAACGGACCGAACCTAAATCAATGAATCAATTAATTATATAACTTTTTGCTTGATTGATCAAGAAATACCTGTGTTTCTGCTCGGTTTGCTCGCCCTCTTTGGGCTCGTTGCTCTGAAGGACCTGGTGCTGCGGCGAAACCTCCTCCTCCGAAGGCTCCCCCAGGATCTCCGACAACGTCTCACCTATATCCGAGGCGCAGCTGCTCTCCTTGCTCCCTTTCTTCTGGAAGCGCAGCGAAAACGTCTTCCTGAATTTTTGCAGAACGCTCTCCGTCGCATTCCCTGCCAACAACAACAACAACAACATAAATTTCACTAAACTCAACTCAAACAACTTTTATGCTAACAACTTTTCCGTTTGCTAAGGAATCCTCGCACCACGTACACATCCACTTCGCACATCGCGCTCACAATCAAAAACATACACAGAGGAGACACGATAAATCTTTGCTTATCTTCAGCAAATTTTTCGAAACGTAAAAACACACCAAACGTTCTTGCGCTCTCCCGGTTTTTACCTCCCCTTCTTCACGACTAACCCTAATTACTGCAGAAGCAAAGGGAACATTTTACACCCCAATTGCACTTTCAAAATGATTTTATGTCAACCCTTCGATTCGCAAATATTGGTTTCAAATGGAAACGCACACAAAAACCACAAAACCAATTCCATGATACAAAAATGTGCGCAAAATTCCCTCTCTACAAAATACATACATTTGTTTTTTTGTTGTCGTTGTTGTTGTTATTATTGGTCATCTGCCTCGATATTTCAATTTCATAGCATTCTTTATTACATTCCCATTGTTCGTAATCAACAATACAATTCAAACTATTCTCCATTATTGCAGTCAGAAGTGTTGTTTTTTTATATTATTATTGTATTTCGTTCATTACTTTAGGAAATATTATTAAAAAAAAAATCCATAAATTTCACATCACATTATTCAAATTTATTTCAATTCCATTGTATTAATTTCTATAGCGTCGATAATTAATGCAACAATGAAAATAATTGAATTTTCCTATCGAATTCTCAATTTATTCAATAAATAAGTTTATAATTACGAAATTACAATTCATATCAAAACTAATTATTTTCACGTACGTTAATTACATTCATTCATAAATTTGTACAATGCATAATTCTTTAAAAATATGTGAAAAATGCATTTTTTTTTTAGAATTTTCAATAAAATACAATTAGAAATTGAAACTATCTGCAATTTGTATAATAATTTTATATGAGATAATCAAAATCAATAATGTAATTATTTCCTATTTGAATGTAATTACGGTCAGTAATTTCTGTTTAGTGAAATTACGTAACTAAATATTTGCTGTAGAAATAATAATAATTATTATGCAAATGCTCTTGTGTATTTGTGTTTGTACAGGAATCAACGATAAATACGTTTGAAATCGGTAACTTTGCGCAGATGTATAAAGTGTATATTTACAGTTCGTATTTACATTTGTGACCCTTTTTCCTTCCTACTTTCAAGAAGAAACTCAAGGGAATCAAACCAGCTTTTGCTTCGAGTCATAAAACCCTTTCATTTTCAAATATTTATATGTTTATTACATTCAAAAAAATATTTAGTTTTTGAGCAAAAGTTTAAGTTTTACATTTACTTCTCTGAAATTCATAAGACTGTTTCATTTCAAATATAAACTTAGTTAATTTATCCAAAAACTAAATATTTTCATGATTATTCGTCAAGAAAAACAATATATAATTGAAAACTTTCAATAATTTTACTTTTAAAGCAATTTCTTTTAATAAATTTTACTTCAGTTAATTTTAAAGTTTTTAGATCAATTTGAAAGTTTTCTTTTTGTAGCTTAAAACACAATAATTTTAGAAAAGTACAGTTTTGAAGTGGTAAAAGTTAGAAAGTCGTAGTAAAGATTCGTAGTAAGTAAAAATGTGTCTGTTTTTGATGGGTGGAGGACGCAGCATGTCGTCAATCCCTTTAAGGGATTACCCAAAATACTTAATGGTCAAGAAAACCGCAATTTTGACTTTCCAAGAAACACTACTATTGCATGAATGGACAACACATTTTCTACAAACACTTTACTAAAGTTCCGTATTTCCACGAAACAATTTCGGCAGAAAAAACAAACCAACATTTCCTATACAGTTTCTAAGAAAAAAATTTAAATATCTTCCGGTTCGAGTGTAAAGAAAATTTTCTGCACAATTCTAATTTGTTTGTTCAGCACATTTTTTCTTAATGCAAATTTTTGGAAATTATTCAATAAAGTTCCAAGAATAATTTGAATACGTTTTAGAAACTTTCTTTGAATGTTTCTTATAAGTTTTTACTAAAAAAACATAAATTTTTTGTGCAATTATTAATTACATTTTGTGCTTAAAGCATTGATATTTCCATACAAGATTCTATTATAAATTTTGTAAAGATTCAAAGCTTATAAACACAGAAACATAAACATAAATAAACTGAAAGAGGAGGAAGGATTTATATTCAATTTTCGTGAAAAGTTTAACGCGTTTAACACTTGAATACATCTGCAGAAATGCAAAACAAAAAGAAAACTAACCGTTAGTGATTTACGGGCTTTGCCAAGTGCGCACCGACTGTTGCATCATGAATGGCATTACCGAGAAGACATGGTCTGTATATGCATGCATAATGCATGTCCATGCAGCCTTTATATTATATATACATTTACTGTGGATATGCAAGAGTCCTCCCGGCAGATGAAGAATAGAACTGTTGACCGCAAAACCGTAGAGATACGATGAATGGAAACGATATTCCAATAATAGAGACGGACACTCGAGATTTTAATTTTTCTTGAAAAATAAATATGAAAGAAAATCACTTGAAAAGTGCCAGAATCCAGGGAGAGACACACAATAAGGAGGAATCGGCATATTCCATTTTACTCGTCGAATGGAACATCCATTCAGTCTCAAGTGCTTATTATTATTGAGATTTTTTCTTTCTTTCATTCTTCACAGATTCGTTTGAATTTCATGAAAAAAGCATTCGTAATCATCATAAGCAATCATAAGATATTTCATTCATAACATAACAACACCTCAACATTTTTATGAATTACACAAACATTTATCAAAGTTACAAAGAAAAATGGATGTTATATGCCTTTAAAATGAGTGGAATTATATAATTGTACGATTTATGATCAAAATTTAATACTAATATTATAAGATTTATGCTTCTAAATTTGAACTAATTGAGACTCGATTACACAGAATCCAATTACGTTTTATCGAATTACTCGAAAACTGTGAAAGACATAAAGATAATTTATTGTGAAGATTAAAACTGAAACTATACAATGAGTATATAATTAAAAGATTTGTGCTTGGAAATTGAAACGATTTTGAATAAATATTTGAAAAAAACAATGTGTTCATATTTTATCAATTACTTGAAAAAGTGTAAATGTTAGAAATAAAATTTAATGTGTAGATTAAAACTGAAATTATAAGCTATAAAATGAGTATAATTTTATAATTGTAACATTTGTGGTTATCGTGTTATAAACTTAAGAAATTGGAGTAAATAATAATTTTGTATCTTTAATAATGTCTTAATATTTTATCAATTGCTCAAAAAGT
>NW_017099521.1:34244-36633 GCF_001412225.1 Nicrophorus vespilloides
TGTAAATCTTAGAAAGAAAATTTAATATGTAGATTAAAACTGAAATTATAAGCTATAAAATGAGTATAATTTTATAATTGTAAAATTTGTGGTTATCGTGTTATAAACTTAAGAAATTGGAGTAAATAATACCAAATTATAAGTATTAAGAATTTTTTACTATTGAAATTAGTAGAATTGAAGAATGCAAAGTACACATGCAAATAAATATATTATCACCAAGTTCAGTGATAAAATTGACTATATAAATATATTTTAGATTGATAATCAATACGAATGTGTTCGGAAATCTATAAAGATTTTTCTTGTTATTTAGGTTAGTGGAATCTGAAGGAAAAATTTTATTTGCGGTAGATTAGATGGTGTGAAAGTGTTTTCTTCTGGATTTACGAGTTGATAAGAAAGAAGGTCTTTTTTTTGAAAAAGAATAAGGTAGAATCCAGGTGTAAACACAAGGTTTCTAGGTCTTACAAATATTGATCGTGCTTGTTAATGATAAGTAAGTATTTTCATGCAGACTCGGTTGCAAACGAGAAGGGAATATTTACTTACCTGAGACACACTTTATACATCAGTGACGTAATAAATTGTACGTGTTTATTTACGTTTGCAAGCAAATACGATGAAAATAAACACATTCTTAGTCAATTAATTCATAAAAATAAAAAAACTAAAATTGTAGTATTAAAATATTCATCAATTACAATTAATTTTATGTTTTCTTAATATTTGAAATATTAATCGAACATTAATTAATAATATTATTAACATTTTTTGGATTTTTTCAAGAAAACTTTTCTTAATTGTTTTTTTTTGTATTTTAAAGGTTATCTCATTATCTTACGCAACTATTGATGCATCAAACGTTTTGTTAAATGTTAACTGGTTACTGATACTTTTTGATTTTTATTTTAGAATGTTTTCTTCACTTTTGTTTTATTGACTTTGTAGAAAACCATTTGTTTAGATTTGTGCATATTATTACGTAATTATCGATATACGTAAAGGTTAAATAATTGGTCTTTTTATATTAGAATATTTTCATTAGTTTTCGTTCGTTTTTTAGGGTTTTTTTTTATTACTTTTTAATAAATATATAATTAATTATCAAACTTTTAGCTATAGTATAAGAAATCTTGCATTGTAAAGCAAGTAAAAGTTGTATAATTTTGTAATGTAATTACGATTTTCCCTGTAGAAAGTAATAACGCTCAGAACTAAAATTTTAATTTTATTAACGAGTCAGGATAGAAAAAGGACGAAGAGTAGAAGGATAAAGAAAAAGTATCTTGCATTTTCGTGAAAAGAGGCTTGCTAATATGTATTCCTGCTCATTATACCTCTTAGTGATGGATTAAAAGCGTTGTCGACGATATCGTTAAACCTCTTACATCCGTTATGCGCGTCTTCAAGAGATGCTCTCTCTCTCTCTACACTTGAACTATATACTCTCCTCCTTGTACACAACTGCTTTTTACATCAATCTTCAAACTCTGCGGTCATCAAACAAACTTTTGTCCTAAATTTACGATCGTAAACGACTAATTTAAAACGTGTTAACTTATTTTTTCAGATGTTAAAGAAAGAAAAAGTATTGTTATAAATGCGATTACCTGAGTTGTCCCGACAGACGAGACGTCGATGCAATTCGAAAATTCCATTCACAGACGAAATCAAGTCACAAAGCACATTCTAGTTTACTTCTCTCTCTTTATTTTCCTTGCTGTTGTTGTATTGTCATTGGTCCTTGCAGCATCGAGAGGATACAATCTCGTTACACCGTTGAGACACAATGAGGGAAATATCCAGAAAGGATTTTATTTCATTGCGAAAAAAAAAAAAAGGGAATAAAGGGAGAGAAAGAGAGAAAATTGTAGAAGATTTATTTATGGGGCATATTTTATTTGAGTTTTTCTTTTGCTTTGACGTACGAGCTTTTATTTTTCTTGCCTTCACTTGAATTCGTATAAAAGTTAACGTTATTCGTATCGTATCTCTTTGTAACTAATAGAATGAAGTAAATATCAACAATTACATTCATGTTAATTTTGCAATCTTCAGTTCGATTTCAGAGGAAATTCATTCAATACTCAAATGTCTTATAATTATATCAGTTTACTCATTTTATGGTCTATAGTTTTAGTTTTAATTGTCATATTATTTTTTTGTTCTATCTTTTATAGTTTTCAAGTAATTTGATAAAATGTAAAGATACAAAATTATTATTCTTAAGTTTATAACACGATAACACAAATCTTACAATTATAAAATTGTACTCATTTTATAGCTTATAATTTCAGTTTTAATCTACACATTGAATTTTCTTTCTAACATTTACACTTTTTGAGTAATTGATAAAATATTAAGACAATGTTAAAGATACAAAATT
>NW_017099522.1:0-17923 GCF_001412225.1 Nicrophorus vespilloides
GAGTACTGAACCGAAATTCGTTATATATTTATGTTATTTTTTAGTTGCGTTAGAAGAAGTTCTTTATTTTGATTATTTGTGTTGAAGAAGGAAGTTTTGGTTTATTGGTTGAAGCTGTTTTATTGGAGAGGTGCAGTATTTTCAAGTCCTTGGTCCCCCTGCCCTAAATAAGTTTTGGTTTATTGAGAGAAGCTAGTTACCTTAATTATTTGGGCGGAGGAAGAAATCCGAAGAATAAGTTATTTTGATCTTTGTGTTTTGAATATACAGACAGTGGCTGGCTTATTGGCGCGTAATGCGGAAGCCAAATGAAGAAGGGGGGAGGAAGAAGAAGAAGTTGATTTTGGGGTAATGGTTAAAAAAGTTCCCCGACCGCTGCTTTAAAGCAATACAAAATGACGGAGAAATTTTAAATAATTTTCAACATTTCTTGAAGTGTGTACGTACCTTTATAATGGATTTATGTTAATAAAGAAAATTATTATTGCTTTGTATTGATTGAATTTAGAATGAGTTGTCATGTATAAATTGAAAAGTACTTTCTGATTATTTGCTTGTGATTTATGAAAAAAAAACAAAAGCTGCTGTTATTGTTGGTATTGGGGTGGTGGATGGGGTTGTACGCGGATACGATTATTATGTTTTCTGGATTACGGAAAATATTTACCCTAGGTGGCGTTAATCAAACATTAATTAACGACAGAGGGCGTTCATTTATTCATGTGAACAGTCTTTCCGTACTTTGATATATTTGCGTTTTTATCCTATGTGTTTGTGTGTGTGTCCTTGATTACTAGCCCAATATTTAACCCTACCATCAACCATAATGACACCGAACACGACAAATACCGCATACATTTTCCGACAATTTACGGAAGAATTCCCCAACTCATCCACTTTAATAACATCGGCACACAAGAAAACACACACACACGCACGCATCGCCCTAATTTCATGAAGCGCTCCCGAGGGAAGAATGCTGAATCTTCGGAGCGTGCAGAATAAAAATTATTATTACATATTTATTTACATACTGCGGAGTGGAGAGGAAAGGAATTGTTTGTCGGCTCGGGTGAAATATTATCGTCTGAAGGATAATAATTTCCCATCGATAAATTCAATTTTATCAGAGAGACGCCCACAATTTTATTGGAAAACATATTTTTTTTCTCTCTCTCTCTTCTTCTCTCGTTCCACCCTTCTGCAATAACAACAATCTCTCTCTTTCGAAAAAAAAAGTTTTAGATATATATTAAATGTATATAAAAAAAAAGTTGGTTATAACTTTGTGCTGAAGCGAATATTGGAAAACCCTTTAACCCAATTTATAATTAATTCACCTGCTTAAAATGCCATTAAGTTAAGAACTCCTCATCGCCGTTATGTATATATATATATATATATTTTTTTGCCCTTCTGCCGCTTATTTTTTTTCTTCGTTCACTTTGTTCTCCTCTCCTTAATTGAATTTTTAACGAGAAACTGCTGCCGGTTTATCTTAACACGTTCACTTTAAATTTGCCACGAGAAAAAAGAATTTATTAAATCGTCGACAAGTTTTCAAACTTATAGAAAAATAATTTGCTCTTAATTGATTTGTTAAAAAAAACTAAGTAATTATGCTTAAACCTATCAAGTATTCAGAAAATGCATTAAATTACATAAGTTAATGAAAATGTTACATATAATTAAGAAAATCAATTAATTTTTTTTTTTAGTAGAATAGTTTTATAGAAGAAATAAACTCGAAAAGTTTTCAAATTTATATAAAATGATTTGCACTTAACTGATTTGTTAAAAAAAAAGCAAGTAATTATGCTTAAACCTATCAAATCTTTAGAAAATGCATTGAATTACATACGTTAATGAAAATGTTACAGATAAATAAAAAATTCAATTAAATTTGTTTGTAATAGAATAAATTTATAAAAGAAATAAAGTTGAAATGTTTTCAAATTTATATAAAACGATTTGCTTTTAATTGATTTGTTAAAAAACTAAGTAATTATGCTTAAATCTATCAAATCTTCAGAAAATGCATTGAATTACATACGTTAATGAAAATGTTACATAATTAAAAAATTCAATTAAATTTGTTTGTAGTAGAATAGATTTATAAAAGAAATAAAGTTGCCATGTTTTCAAATTTATATAAAATTATTTGCTCTTAATTGATTTGTTAAAAAATTAAGTAATTGTGCTTAAACCTATAATCTCTTTAGAAATTGCATTGAATTGCATAAGTTAATGAAAATGTTACATATAATAAAGAAAATCAATTAAAATTGTTTTGAGTAGAATAGTTTTATAGAAGAAATAAAGTCGAAAAGTTTTCAAATTTATATAAAATGATTTGCACTTAATTGATTTGTTAAAAAAACTAAATAATTATACTTAAACTTATCTAGTCTTCAGAAAATACATTGAATTACATTCGTTAATGAAAATGTTACAGATAATTAAAAAAATCTATTAAATTTGTTTGTAGTAGAATAGATTTATAAAAGAAATAAAGTTGCCATGTTTTCAAATTTATATAAAATTATTTGCTCTTAATTGATTTGTAAAAAAAATTAAGTAATTATGCTTAAACCTATCAAGTCTTCAGAAAATGCATTTAATTACATAAGTTAATGAAAATTTTACAGATAATTAAAAAAATCAATTAAATTTGTTATATAAATTTATATAAAATTATTTGCTCTTAATTGATTTGTTAAAAAAAACTAAATAATTATGCTTAAATCTGTCAACTCTCCTATCAAAACGTATAAAATTGCATGCGTTAATAAAAATGTTACATATAATTAAGAAAGTATGTTCAGGCAACAATGATTTCAGGTAACAAAGGGTTAAATTATCTACTATTACCAAAAATGTTGTGATGATAGGAAGTTTATTGATAGAGAAAGAACAGTTTGACTTATGTATTAACTGTCTGAACATGTGACACTCTTTCTGGACTTGAATATAATGCTATTACTACTGAGCGCGTTACTTAACGGCGACTAAATAATTGTATTTATTTTATTTTAGATACTCGAATGAAAACTTTTGTATGAAACTGAATTGAATAAATATATTTTATAATTTTATAAAATATGTTATGTTAGATTTCAATTTATTTTCTGCAAAATTTGCACGCGAAAAATTCTATTTCATTAATTTATCATTTCTGGTGGTGTCGTTAATACTGTAGCAGTCGTAATAAATTTGGACGTCCTTTAAAATGAATTTAAGCAAAATTTTTATATTTTCCATTTGTTGTTCGTGTTGTGTCCTTTCTGTCTCGTTTCTCTCTCTCTCTACGTTTAGCAGTTCGCAATAATTCTACTTGCGTTGTCGACGATGTAATAGCGAAGTTTTCAACAATGGTTTCTAGGTGGATGCGATGCCGACGATAAAAGTAAAATATTCCAATAAATATTGAAAACAGCCGGGGAATTCGGGGTATTCGTTCGCCGTTAGATGGGGCGAAAATATAAAGTGCCTCCTCTCCTCTTCCCTTCTTCCTCACGACGTATAATGCAGCCGAGAATTTTTGCAAAAATGTAGTGTGCGGAGAGAGAGAGAGACGAGAGAGGAGGGTTGTGGATTGGTTGCTTCGGCTGCGGAGACCGGAAACAGGAAACATGTGCTGGCGCGCTTCAATTTATGTCCGGGGCCTCAATTACAGACCGAACAATACGTGAGATGTGCACAGCTCTCTCTGTTTTCTTTTACCCTAAATTATCGCTGTCTTTTATTTATTTTTTGGCAAATATTCCCTGCAACTCTTCTATTCTCTCATCATCCTCCTCCGCAGAAGCACACTTCGATTTCCCTCCACTATATTCTTTTTTTTTTTATACATTCCAGTTTACAGCGTGCCATTCTCCCACCGATATACAACCGCTCGTTTATCGAGCACTCCAGCTAGTCAAATGCAGGAACAACTATTTCTCACTTATTTGTTTTAGCTATCTCCTTCGTTTTTTTGTATTTCGGTTTTCCTTCGCGCATTCTGGATTTTATTGAAATCTGTCCACTCCATTCCTACACAACAACTGCAGTATATTACCCAACAAAATTTTATCTTTTAACTTTTAAGTTTAAATTTATAACACAATTCTACATAAAAATGAAAGAAATTTTAAAATATTGTTTTATACTGTAAAATTCAATATGATTTATTTGCTTTTTGATGAAAGTAAGACAGCACTAATATATATAGCTTGTTGGAAAAATAAACACTGAAAAAAAAACAAGAAAACCGTCGTTTCTCTGTTAGGTATAAAACGTTAAGTATGTGTTTTTTTCTTCAAATTCTACAACTCATAGCAGGTGACTCGATGACAGCACTAAGATGTATGTAGGCTTGTTGGAAAGGCGAGATATTCAGCTTTCATAAGAGTGGTCGATGATGTAATTATCTTAAGGGGTTGTCGAGAAAAAAGACGTCATTTCCATGATTTTTTAATTTCTACAGCTGATAGCAGGCAACTCGGCAGTACGACGATACCAGTAGGCTCATTGGAAAGGTGAGATATTCGGCTTTCATATAGTGGTCGATGATGTAATTATCTTTGGGGTTGTCGAGAAAATCACGAAAAACTGTAAAAACTTATAAGGGCAGAAAAACCTATGATCCATAGACCTCTAAAACAGTTGAATTTTATTGAAATATTGTATTGCATTGTCCGAAAACTTCATGACGATTTTTCATGAAAATTGAAAATCAAAACCTTTATGTATACATTTTTGATCTTTAAACCTTCCTTCATCTTTCACGCAACTGAAACATTGCATCCTCACAGAATATATTAGGTTTTTCGTCAAAAAAACTTCTTGAGGTGATTTTTTTATGTTCACTAAAAATTAATCGTTCTTGCAGTTAATAGAATTTAGAAAGATCCAAATTTGTGATTTGTTTGGTTAATAGGGATGGATAAATATAATTCTGGCCAATTCCAACAACTTTTGTTGAGTAGTAAAAGAAATATAATGGCTGATATCTTTTTATAAATATTTGATTATATAAATAATAATTTATTTGGAAACAAATACAAAAGTTTACAATAATATTTATAGCAATAATACAAAAGAAAAATAATTTAATATTTCCATACAATAATAATGATGAAACCAAAAGTTTCTCTTGAAAAACCATAGATCTTTTTGCCTAAAATTAAACCATTATAAAATGTCCGGTAGTTTTTTTCTTTAATTTGATAATAATTTATGTTAAAAATATTGAATTTGGAGATTTTATACAGCAATTACTTATTAACTAAAAAAATATTTTTATTTTATTCGTTTCTCAGAGTCAGAAAAATTTGATTATTGCCCCAATTATCTTTGGGGTAGTAAAAGAAATATAAGGGCTGATATTGTCGTGATTTTTGTCCGTTAAATTCCGTTAAAGTATTAAAGTCTAAAATGCACTTTGTTTTCTTCCATCTTCACGTTACTAAATGTATCAGTTTCATGTGATCCAAACCAATTTTTTTTCTAAACACAGTTGAAATATCACTTTTTAGAAGATATACAAAAGTTCATGTATTTTTCACAATTCTGATATATTTAGGCATTAGCGAAAATCGGCATAAACTTTTCGAACAATTAGATATATTAATTATAAATGTTAATTAGAACATATTAGTGGATGCGCCTGGTTTTATAATTGTAAAAAAAGATGTGGATGTTATTGTTTTTAAATTTATTTAGGAGTCGAAAGTGAATGATTTTTTTTTGTCTTGGGGAGGTAAAAAGTTATACCGGAGTAAACACGATCGTATATTTATATGCGTTACGTAAAGTGGGCGCTCCGATGTACGAAAAGTCGGCGACAAAACGGGCGACAACCGCACATAAAAAGTCACGAGGAGAAAAAGAGAAAAAAAATACAAGCACGTGGGTATATATATAGTCTTTTAAACATAAAAACGTCTTTGGCCCAAAATATATTTGGGTCGAAAAGTTCGACGCCGATCCGCTCGACTGGAAATTCTTGAGGGAAGTAACAAAAAAAATACTAAATATAAAGAGCGCAAAACACGTACCAGCAGGCCAAAAGCACAGAATAAGATATATATACATGCTGAAAGCGAGAAGAAGAGAAAAAAGGAGAAAAAAAAACAGAAGTATGTTTATATATAACAACGAGTAGTAGCACATTGCCTGAGAGAATTTATTGTCTGTGGCCATGCACGATTTGCACAATTCTTGGAAGAAGGCGCAACGCAACACCTCGAAGATTTAATGCCTTCGTGTGACGTTATTAGTATCGGGATTTCACAAAAAAAAAGTATAAAAGAACATAAAAACCGATGAAATATATATGGAATTGCGAGCGCAGATAGTTTAGTTAATCTGAGGCGAATACGAATTACGCTGATCCACTTCTCAAAGTTTTACCAAACATGCAACCAATATGATTATAATAAATACGGATTCGTCGAAAGATTCATAGAAAAAAAGGAAAGTTTCATTAACATAAACATCAATACCATTACCGAAAATCCTTTTAAAATATTTGATTATATAAATAATAGTTTATTTGGAAACAAATATAAAAGTTAATAGCAATAAAACAAAAGAAACATAATTTAACATTTCAATACAATAATAATGACGAAACCAAAAGTTTACTTTTGAAAAACCATTGATCTTTTTGCCTAAAATTAAACCATTATAAATTGTGCGGTAGTTTTTTTCTTTAATTTAATAATAATTTATGTTAAAAATATTGAATTTGGAGATTTTATCCACCAATTATTTATTAAATAAAAAAATTATTTTGTTTGTTTCTAAGAGTCAGAAAAATTTGATTATTGTCAGAAAATGAATAAAGGTTAAAAAAAATCCATTTTATTTCTGAGAAATGAAAATATTGTCGATAATTGAATGAATTTAATAATAATTTAGGTGAAAAAACTTGAATGAAATAATTTGTTAAAAATATAAAAAAAAATAAATTATTATTAACAAACAAAAACTAATCTTTTTTCTTCTAGAAATTGTAAATTTGTAATGAATGAACAAATGATAAAACGAAATTAAAAAATTTCTGAAAAAAAAAAATGAATAAATATAACTATTATAATTACGTTATATTAATTAAAGCGTACAATTCGTCGGATAATTAATAATTTTCCTCTTGTTTGTTTGTAATCGCGTAAACAATATATGTAAATATGTCGTCATATATTACGTTCATTAATTTTAATTAAATTTCTCTTCCCTTTTTTGCACCGAACAAATACGCGCGCTGCGAATGTACTAGATGTTAATTAAATAGTCGAATGAAAAAAAAAAAGTTATTTTAAACATTTCATTATTAAATTTATGTTTGAAACATTTTCCAATTGATTATATTAGTTGACTTGTTATAAAAAATTAGTTTTGGATTAAATTGCTTAAGTTGATGTGCGTTGATGCGAGGATTTGGAGGAGATCCTCTGGAATGTCTTTTCGCTTTCGTTAAATTGCCCGAGAATAAGCAGAAAGCTTTCTAAGAGATTTCAATTCATGCCATCAGCACAAACACATGGTATGTGGAGGAACGCACGAGCTATCACAAGCAGACGAATGATATTGCCTCGTTCGTGAGTTGCGAGAATAAGATGAAATAAATGAAAGAATGGAAAGCCCTTCCATCCTCATCCCATTCTTCCGGCGCACGTAAACAAATGCACGCACAAACCACAACAACAAAATTTGCCCAAATTATTTCTCTTGTATATTTTCTTTAAGATGAATAAGATTTCATTTGTTGTATGACTATTTTCTTGATAATATTTCATTGTTTTACTTTTACTCGGTGTATGAAATTACATATTAAGAATTCATGGGGAAAACAACATTATATTGTGATTTTCTGCAATTATTATTAATGATACTTCTACACTGGAATTTTGTAGGGTAAATCGATATTAATAGTATATTATACATTATAAATTATTCTCGCTTATTTCGTTCATTCCGATCGGATCAACGTACATTCTCTTATATTTCATTATTATATTTACTTAATTTATGTTCAATAAATCTAAAAAAAAATTAATATAAATAATTCAGTTTAATGAATCCATTTTATAAAGAAGTTTACACATTTAATTAAAAAAAAACAGTAATTAAATAATGATATTTTATTGAATCATTTGATGAGAAACAATAAAAATTGCTGCTCTAACCTCTTTCCACGTTTTTGTTTTTTTTTGTGTGTATGTATTTAATAATCTCCGCACGTTTTCCGAGGGGTGCAAATTAAAATTATGCTAATAAAACAAGAATTGGGGTGGATCGTCGACTTTTAACGCCGTTTTAATGTTGTGCACACAAAAAAGAAAGATATATATTTGAAGAAAAAAATGCAGAAGGGTGCTGTGAAATGTTTTGTTTTTATGATGCTTCAGGTAATTAATGTATGATTAATATTTTAGATTTTAATTAAGGAAAAAAAAAATTCTGTAAATGAATAATATCAATTAATTTATTATAAAGTCAAGATTAATTTCTAAAATATAATAAATTTATTAAAAGTAAGTTAAAAATGGTTTCAATTTGTGTTTTCTTTATAAAGAAATTTAAAATATTATTTCCATTATCATAATATAAAATTTTGTGAATGCATTTAACTTATTTTAGATTTATTAAGAAGAAATGTAAAGATATTATGGAATAAATGAAATGCAAATAAATTTTAATCCCAGCTGAGATTAGTATTGATAATATTTGCGAGAGAAGAGGAGGTGAATCAAATTGATCGTGGGAACAGGGATTCCGTAAGTATTGTGAGATTTGCCGGAAGGAATTGCTGTTTGTCTCTGGGATCGGATTATTCTAAACAGTTCGGAATTGAATTAGGGCGCAATTTATTTGCCCGTCCTTTCTTATACTTATCTTCGTTTTTTTTTCTTTCTACTCCTTCTCCTGTTTTGATCCCTGTATTATTATGCGGGAAGACGTGGGACGGGATTGAGGCGGTCCTTTAAATAAGACCCGGAGGAGTACGCGCTTGTTGATTTAGGATAATGGGATTTCCAATACAATATTTATAAGGTTTTCCATGAATAGTTGCATTGGATGATGATTCTCTATGTTAAATACAAAATTTCCATGCATTAGAGGTGCAAGTTGGATGCGTGTGCAAAATAATTGATTCGAGTGTAGTTTGTAGCGTGTGAGAGAGCGAGTGTGTCATTCGCAGCTCGGTTTAATTGCTTAATACAAGCCCATCTGCATGTAGACACATATTAAAAGTTTCTCGCGCGTTACACGAGGGTTCACTCCACCGCAATCATCATTCGAATGAAGGGTTTTGCACGGAGGGTTTGACCACGCATTGCAAGAACACGTGTTGTTGGAGGGCAGGTCTGTATCCCTTTTTAGCACGTCCCGCAAATTGATTTTTCAATCGGACCTTGTTTCGCGCCCCTTTGACCCTTATCGCGAGTCCGAAGGTTTGTCTCTTAATTAAATGCTCGACACGCAAAAAATAATTCGGAAAGCGGCGTGTAAAATAACAAGAAACATCTCCAGCAGCGATCCCTTTTTACCCTCTCCTCTTGAAGGGCGATCGGTGGTGGTGGTGATGGTCGAGTGGAGTGAGAATGAGAGAAACACGGACTGTCGGCAATTAAAATGTAAATTTTATCGTTCCGTTTCGATTCCAATTCAAACGAATCGTCTGTCCGATCGTACAACGCAACCTTTTTTTTCTTTGTTGTTACTCCGCTCTTCCTCAAATTTCATTCGGTTTACATTATACAAATTGTAAAAACTTACATCATCCTTTTTGTGTTTATCTTCAATTTCAGCTAAGAAAATCGACAAAGCAAAAATACCAATTACAAAGTTTTGAAAATTGAAAAAAAAAAATTTATTATTGATTCAATTTTAATTATCCGTTACTCGCGTAGTATCTATAAGACGCCAATCAGTACAAACCAACAACCATAACTTTAAAACTCTTTTGAAAAAGTGTAAGATTTAGTGATTAAAATATTGAAAAACAGTTTTTGATCAAGAAAATGAACCAGATGTAATAGATTTTAAGAAAGTTAGCAATGGAATCTAACAAAGACATACAATCAGAAACAATCGATGAATATACAAAAAAAACATGTTTAGAAGGTAATATGTATTACTTTTTACTCCGCTCTTCCTCAAATTTCATTCGGTTTACATTATACAATTTGTAAGAACTTACATCATTCTTTTTGTGTTTATCTTCAATTTCAGCTGAGAAAAACGACAAAGCAAAAATACCAATTACAAAGTTTTGAAAAAAAAAATATTAGTGATTCAATTTTAACCCTCCGTTACTCGCGTGGTATCTATGAGACGCCAATGAGTACAAACTAACAACAATAACTTTAAAACTGTTTTGAAAAAGTGTAAGATTTAGTGATTAAAATATTGAAAACAAGTTTTTGATCAAGAAAATGAACCAGATGTAACAGATTTTACGAAAGTTATTAATGGAATCTAACAAAGACAAACAATCAGAAACAATCGTTGAATATACAAAAAAAAAACATGTTTAAAAGGTAATATGTATTACTTTTTACTCCGCTCTTCCTCAAATTTCATTCGGTTTACATTATACAATTTGTAAGAACTTACATCATCCTTTTTGTGTTTATCTTCAATTTCAGCTAAGAAAATCGACAAAGCAAAAATACCAATTACAAAGTTTTGAAAATTGATTTTTTTTTATTATTGATACAATTTTAACCCTCCGTTACTCGCGTGGTATCTATGAGACGCCAATGAGTACAAACCAACAATAACTTTAAAATTGTTTTGAAAAAGTATAATATTTAGTGGTTAAAATATTGAAAAACAGTTTTTGATCAAGAAAATGAACCAGATGTCAGAGATTTTATGAAAGTTAACAATGGAATCTGATAAAGACAAACAATCAGAAACAATCGTTGAATATACAAAAAAAAAACATGTTTAGAAGGTAATATGTATTACTTTATACTCCGCTCTTCCTCAAATTTCATTCGGTTTACATTATACAAATTGCAAGAACTTACATCATCCTTTTTGTGTTTATCTTCAATTTCAGCTAAGAAAATCAATAAAGCAAAAATAGCAATTGCAAAGTTTTGAAAATTGAAAAAAAAAATTTTTGATTATTGATTCAATTTTAACCCTCCGTTACTCGCGTGGTATTTATGAGACGCCAATGAGTACAAATCAACAACCATAACTTTAAAACTTTTTTGAAAAAGTGTAAGATTTAGTGATTAAAATATTGAAAAACAGTTTTTAATCAAGAAAATGAACCAGATGTAAAAGATTTTATGAAAGTTAGTAATGGAATCTAACAAAGACAAACAATCAGAAACAATCGATGAATATACAAAAAAAACATGTTTAGAAGGTAATATGTATTACTTTATACTGCGCTCTTCCTCAAATTTCATTCGGTTTACATTATACAAATTGTAAGAACTTACATCATCCTTTTTGTGTTTATCTTTAATTTCAGCTAAGAAAATCGACAGCAAAAGTAGCAATTAGAAAGTTTTGAACATTGATTTTTTTTTATTATTGATTCAATTTTAACCCACAGTTACTCGCGCGGTATCTATAAGACGCCAATGAGTACAAATTAACAACCATAACTTTAAAACTGTTTTGAAAAAATGTGAGATTTAGTGATTAAAATATTGAAAAACAATTTTTGATCAAGAAAATGAACCAGATGTAAGATATTTTATGAAAGTTAGCAATGGAATCTAACGAAGACAAACAATCAGAAACAATCGATGTATATTAAAATTACATGTTTAGAAGGTAATATGTATTACTTTTTACTCCGCTCTTCCTCAAATTTCATTCGGTTTACATTATACAATTTGTAAGAACTTACATCATTCTTTTTCTGTTTATCTTCAATTTCAGCTAAGAAAATCGACAGCAAAAATAGCAATTACAAAGTTTTGAAAATTGAAAAAAAAAATATTATTGATTCAATTTTAACCCTCCGTTACTCGCGTGGTATCTATGAGACGCCAATGATTACAAATCAACAATCATAACTTTAAAACTGTTTTGAAAAAGTGTTAGATTTAGTGATTAAAATATTGAAAAACAGTTTTTGATCAAGAAAATGAATCAGGTTTAAGTGATTTTATGAAAGTTAGTAATGGAATCTAACAAAGACAAACAATCAGAAACAATCGTTGAATATACAAAAAAAAAACATGTTTAGAAGGTAATATGTATTACTTTATACTCCGCTCTTCCTCAAATTTCATTCGGTTTACATTATACAAATTGCAAGAACTTACATCATCCTTTTTGTTTTTATCTTCAATTTCAGCTAAGAAAATCGACAAAGCAAAAATACCAATTACAAAGTTTTGAAAATAGATTTTTGTTTTATTATTGATTCAATTTTAACCCTCCGTTACTCGCGCGGTATCTATGAGACGCCAATGAGTACTAACAACCATAACTTTAAAACTGTTTTGAAAAAGTGTAAGATTTAGTGGTTAAAATATTGAAAAACAGTTTTTGATCAAGAAAATGAACCAGATGTAAAAGATTTTACAAAAGTTAGCAATGGAATCTAACAAAGACAAACAATCAGAAACAATCAATGAATATACAAAAAAAAACATGTTTAGAAGGTAATATGTATTACTTTTTACTCCGCTCTTCCTCAAATTTCACTCGGATTACATTATACAAATTGTAAGAACTTACATCATTATTTTTGTATTTCAATCTTCAATTTCAGCTAAGAAAATCGACAGCAAAAATACCAATTACAAAGTTTTGAAAATTGATTTTTTTTATTATTGATTCAATTTTAACCCTCCGTTACTCGCGTGGTATCTACGAGACGCCAATGAGTACAAACCAACCATAACTTTAAATGAACCAGATGTAAGTTAGCAATGGAATCTAACAAAGACAAACAATCAGAAACAAATGATAGTAGTGATGAAAAATATGTTTTTGTTTTACATTTATATACAAAAAAAACATGTTTAAAAGGTAATATGTATTAATTTTTTCCTGCATTTTCAATAAGAAAGTAATGAATAATGAGTGTGTTTTGCGTAATAGTCGAAATCTGCATCACAGTAAGTCAGCTGCAAAATTAACTTGAAAAACTGATCTTACTTTAATTATATTTCAATTAATTAATTAATGTTCATACAACTATAATTTTAGTAGATTTATAAAAATTAAATTAAGAAATTTGAATAAAATTGTTAGTTTTTATTACAATTTAACATTAATTATAAAAAAATAACTAACAAACTACAAAAAGATTAATGGATGATTACATATGTTTTCTTAAATCGAGGTTAATGTAAACGTGACCGCACTCGAAATCCCATCCCTATAAATACAATTTTGATCCACTTCCATCCCCCTTGAAACTCTCTCCCGATGGGGGAGAAACCAGTCCTTTTTTTCTCTCTACATTCCTTCTTCCTGCTCCGATGCCTACAGGAAAAAAAAACTTTCCTCTCGCGTCCCGCCACGGAAGGTCTGATTAAAGCGGCAATTAAAGTGTTCCCCACATTCTCCTTCTCTCCTCTCATATTTTTTTATACTCTCCAACCTCGTTCATTTCGAGTGCTCTCCTACTCACTGTGTGTGTGTGTGTGTGATTTTTTCCTCTCTCGCTCTCTCGTCTATTCCTCCCCCTTTTATTACTTTGCTTAAAAGTTAAATCAGTGTAATGGGGCAATAACTTTACTAGGATTGATGGCTCCGCCGCCCAGCCCTTAATCACCCAAACCAAACTAATAAAATATTCGGAAGCTGCGGAAATCGCCCTAATTAATATCATATTATTTTTATCTTCCATTTACCTACACATTCTTCAAACCATCGAAAACATTAATCTTAATGTTTCTTTAAAATTTGAACAGATTATCCAAATTAATAACATTGCCATAACAATTAACCATAACTTCCTACCGTTATTCAATTATTTACTACATCTTATCTGCAGTTATTTTGGAATGAAAATACCCGAATTCATCAAAACATTTTAATCCGCGACGGAATCTCATCATGTCGACGTTCTCGTTTAAATCCGTACCAATGAAGAGAGTAAAACGAAACAATTTAATTTGCGTTTCATTTCCATATGAACTGCGGGATGAGCGCACAGAAACAGTAAGGGCGAGACCGAATGAAGACGAAAAAAAGGGCAAAAAAAGAATAAAAATGAGCAAGCGCAAAGTTTTATTCATGAATAATTCCTCGCGACTTAAATCCTAAGAATACGCTCGAAGTAATGCTGCTACTACTGCTACAACTACATCTCTTGCTGTGTTATTTTTTTTTGTTTGTTTCGCCTCTTTATCTCCACTTAATTTTTGCAGAACAAACTTTCCATTGAAATTTATAAACATCGCCCTCTATGGAACGAACAAAGATACAACAACAACAACAAAAAAATAAAATATATATTTATATCTACATTTGCATTACTCCCTTTGGAAATATATTTTTCCTAGACATCATCATCATCATTGTGAGTCGGAAAATAAAGAAGAAAATATGGTATTTGGCGAGAAACGTTTGCAATGTTTCATTTGGAAAATGGTTTCCAGCTGCATTCATTAAATTTAAATTGTTTTGTTCTCGTAACAAAATTTAATTAATATATATATATATATAAATTTAATTGACTTTGTAATTATTAATAATGATTACATGGAAAATAATCATTAATAATGTACAAAGTCGAAAATACATTTTTAATTAATGAACAAAAAAAAAAAATTTTTTTTAATAACTATTTTGAATCATGCTCTAAGAACTATAAATGAAGGATTCAACGAAATATGTAAACAATTTGAAAATTTTACTTCAGAAAATTTCAATAAAAAAAAATTCAACATGTTTGTTTGTATAATTAATTGATTAATTATAAATTAAAGATAACTGTGTTATTATTGCAGCAATGTACGAGTTTAGGCATAGTTTAGTTAACTGTAAGAGTAGGTTGAATGCACCGGAGGGAATCTTTCGTTGAGAAAGAGGAATTCGATAAGTCTTTGTCGTCGGACGTGTTTTCGTTGCATTGGAAAATAATCATTAATAATGTACACAATCGAAAATAAATTTTTAATTAATGAACAAAAAAATTTTTTTTTAATAACTATTTTAAATCATGCTCTATGAACTATAAATGAAGGATTCAACGAAATATGTAAACAATTTGAAAAATCTACTTAAGAAAATTTCAATTAAAAAAAAAATCAACATGTTTGTTTCTATAATTAATTGATTAATTATAAATTAAAGATAACTGTGTTATTATTGCAGCAATGTACGAGTTTATGCACAGGTTAGTTAACTGTAAGAGTAGGTTGAATGCACCGGAGGGAATCTTTCGTTGAGAAAGAGGAATTCGATAAGTCTTTGTCGTCGGACGTGTTTTCGTTGCGTTTAATAGTTGCATAATTTCACGGGCAATGAAACGGCGCGCGCGATAAATCGCAGAGCGGTGGGTGGTTCGCTGCTGCGATAATCCATTCGAAACAAATTTTCAAACAATGGTGTGTTTGATCCTCCGGCCCGGCGT
This sequence comes from Nicrophorus vespilloides, assembly GCF_001412225.1. Classification (NCBI taxonomy): domain Eukaryota; kingdom Metazoa; phylum Arthropoda; class Insecta; order Coleoptera; family Silphidae; genus Nicrophorus; species Nicrophorus vespilloides. The sequence goes on from NW_017099522.1 coordinate 15,560, forward strand.
AACGCCGGAAGTCCTTGATTTATGGTAGAGAGAGAGAGAGAGAGCACGTGACGCGAACGGCCGCCGCTTCCTGCTGCATCCGACACTAACGGCACCTCCGACCCGTAAGCCGCCTCCTGGATGCGCGCAAAATAAAAATAACGACAATAAAGAAACTAATAAATAAACAATGGAATAAGCGCTTTTGGAAGCGACAGGATGAACGCAAAACGAATATTTATGCATCTGTAAAACCCGGAATCCGGTTACCATACATTTTTATATTTTAACAATTAGTTTCTATTAATCATTAATAATCATTATTTTTATCACAATCTTAAGATTTTGACGTCAACTCAAGCATATACAAATTTTCCACTAATGCCAAAATGCACATGGACTGAATGTACAATTCCTTGTAACTATTTCCATGTGGTTTCAAAGATTTCAGACCGGACATTTTTCAGTGGATGACGAACCACATGAAGGTCTCACTATAAAATCAATTTAAACTTTATATATTTCGATATATTTTTCAATTTTGATTACTTTTTAAATTAAATATAAACTAATTTAAATATAATCGTTTTATATTGAATTTAAACTATTGAAATAAAGTGGTGGGAGCGAGCAGCGAATAAATTGATTCATCTTGAAAGGAATCTGGAATGGAACGTCTGGTTCTCTTGTAATAAGGTTGGCCTGGAGGTATTCGCAAAACATCGCAGGTAATAGGTATAAGTAGGTACACGTGCGCCTCCTGGTGTACGAGAATCCAAATTCCGAGGGCAAACATGTATAGACATCCAGCAGGCCGCAATCAAGATGGGAGGCTCTGCGAGGGCCGTTTCGCAAACCCCACATCGACTCCGGGGGGATGCTGTGTAAATCGAGCGGTGGGAGGATGCCAGTAGTCTGTATCTTAACACCCTATTTACTTTTCTCCCCCATCCCCTTTTCCTCTCTCTCTCTGTGACTGTGTTTATGTCTCTCCGTCTCCTTCAGTTTACAGCCGAGAGCGGACGTGGGACGACTAGGGGATGGGATTCGGTATAGAGAGAAAGCGGAGAGACAAAACGACAAACGATTAGATTACGGTTATTGAGACAACTCACTTAACTTGCAGATTAAGCCCCCAGCGGGAAGTGCTGTTTTACGTGCGGCTAATTTCATTCGGAATAGTTCAGTACACAACACAGATTTACCTCAACAATTTCCACCACTCTTTACTATAATTAATTCATTTTTCTCCACAATTTTTTCCAACTAATTTAACTAATAAGTAAGATATTTAATCATTCTTAGTTATATTTTTTGGTGGATGCACAGGGTAGATATTTAATTACATTGACTATTGAATTTTGAATCTATTCTATGTGATTTCGATGAAACAATGCGTTTTGAAAAAAACTTTTCCATAATTCACCGAGTGCGACAATAGTTTCAACATTTGATTAATACGAGCTCTGAATCGTTCCAACTTGATAATTGAAACGCAATGCTGTGAATGCGGCAGTTATTCGTGTAGTAATTATGGGAATATTGAATTCAACAGTCACAATTTGGGCGTCTCATAGAATCCACTGCAAACCTATTTCATATATAATAATTATATATAGTGTGTATGTATATATGTATTATAGTTGGTACAATATGCGGTTAATTGTTTGAGCTTTGGGGGTTGAGAGCAAAACCGCCAATTGCAGCGAAATTCCTAGTCTCTCTCCCTCTCTCTGTGTGTGAGTTTGTAGAATAGTTATGATCTTGAAGGGTTAAACTCACCTCTGACCACGAGTTTTACTGGCATGGATGTGAGAGCGTCCTGCGTGTGGAAATCGCTCGCAGTCACCTGACACTCCCAGGAACCGTCATCGAATTCCAGCTGTGCAGACTTCACCCAAATCGAGCAATCACCCGTATCCTGCGTCACGGCCCATTCGTATTTGTGCATGTACATTCCAACCGGCTGCAAACAAAAAAAAAAACAAACAAAAAAATATATTAATTGTCGTTAAAATCACATCTGTAACGCCACCAGAGGGCACCGCAATCTATAAAAATCTTAATTGGTTTGAGAGATGGCGCAGCTGTAACAAACACCAACGCAACCGCACCGCAAACAGCAAATATGTGCTGTGCCTAATTAACAATTGAGATTCAAACGCAAATAGTGGATCAAATCATCATCGAACAAAAAAATTACATAACTGAACCGGGAATTCAAATTTCCCGGGAATTTTATCTCGATACATTAGATCAGCGTTTTCCAAACTGAAAATTGAAATTAGAACGTTCGAAAAAGCAGTGTTTTCACATTTCATTCATTTACTCGAAAACTATAATACATAGAATGAATGCAATAGATGCATATGAAAGCTGAATGTT
>NW_017099523.1:0-2164 GCF_001412225.1 Nicrophorus vespilloides
AAATTATAATTTTTCATATTTTTAATAAATATTATGTACAATTTCATATTTTTATATATGTTTAAAACAATATTATCCTTCATACAAATGGCTTATATCGAACGATATGTAGGTCGACGTGTTCATATCAGTTACTGCCTCTTGTTCTTCTCGGTGTAACAATGTTTTAACTTTCTGAAACGTTTTACTAATGTATGGAACCTTATACGGTACAAATCGAATTGATTCCTTTTTGGAATCATTGTGGAATGTAGAATCCTGTAAACTTTTCCTGGAGCTACTACTATTCATTGGTGCTTGATTACATGTAGATTCTGCGCTATCGAATTCCAGAACTTTGTAAGTGGCTGGATGCTCGTAGTTCCAATCAATTGGAAATAATTCCTTCTTAGACTTTATTGACCTAGTAGATTTGTTCTTGGCCAAACTGCTCACGGAAATGGACTTTTAGTTTATACATACTGCAAAGTAAAACATATAATTAATTAGGTGTTGCATAATTGTCTTGAAATTTGGTTAGTTCAATATAGTATTTTCGGCGCCGGTATTTATGAGAATTTTCATCATTGCATTCAGGTATTTTTTTGTAATTAGAAGATTATCTGCTTTTAGTTCCATATTGACATAATTCATTCTTATGCAATTATCTAAAATCACAAGACAGTATAACAATGATAAAATAACAGATTAAAATGATTATTTGCAAATTTTGATAATTGAATATAATATTCTTTTGAAACATTTTTATTGATGAATTTTCATTGTAATGTCACTTATAATATCTAAAATGACAGTGGTTAATTAATATGTAGTATTTTTTGGAAGTTTTTTATATCGAATATTCATTCATGTCACGTCATTACTTATTTTTCATTATTTTAGTATTATTTATGTTTATTTTTGTTTTTATAAGATTAGTTATTTTTCAAAATTTCATTCCTATATTTCTAAGTGACATATTTCTAATTTCTCCTACTTTGTTAGATTACTGTTTTCGAAGATTTTATACACGAATAAATTTTTTATTCATAAATTTTCATTCACATTATTGTATTTTTTTTGTTATTTGAAGAAATTGTCTGGTTTTCGAAAATTATATCCACAAGCATTCAACATAATATTTTTGGAGCCAATTTTGATTAGGATGTCATAAAATCAATTTTATTAATGAATTTTCAGGTAATTTTTTTTCTAATTAAAAGATTATCTGAAAAAAAATATCTGCAAATTTTTACAATTTAATCCAGTAGTTGTAGCGCCGGAGTTTATTTAGGGTATCATAAAATAGACCATTTTTGTTATTAAAAGATTAACTAGAAAATTTTACTCACATTTTTTTTTTCATCATAAGGAATTATCCCAAGGATTAAATAAAAGAAAATACTTTCATACTTGATTTGCAAATTTGTATAATTTAAAGTAATATTTTTGGAGCCCTTATTTATTAGGGTGCCATAAAATAAAATCTATTTTTTTAATGAATTTTTATGAAAATGTTAATTATTTTCATTATTATAAGATTATATGCAAATTTTTTAAAATTCAATATAGTTTTTTTTTTTGCAGCTGATTTTATTGACGGTATCATAAAATACACTTTTTTTGTGAAAAATTTTTCATTCAAATGTGGCATTAAATGATTAACTATTTTTAAAAAAAAATTCTATTCTATCACAATAAATTTATTTATTTTATCAATTTTGGATAATTTAGCATATTATTTTTGGCACCGCTTTTTAATAGGAGTCATAAAATAAAATCTATTATTTTTTTAATGAAAATATCAGCCTTTTTTTAAATAGTTTTGGTGTTATTCATGAAATTTGTTGTTATGAAATTATTAAGTGGTTTTAAAAGATTTTTCTCTCAAAAGAAATCTATGATATGAATGTCACGTCCATATCTATTTTTCATTATTTATTGAATTAATTTACATTTACATATTTATAATAAAAAGTTACATGAAAATAGTAACAAATAGTAATAGACAAACAAAATCAAATTCTTAAATTGGAACATACAAAAATTAATTGAAAATTTTCCCCCCTTCAGGTTTTGAAAAAATGATGTTGCTTCGTGTTTGATATAATTACTTTAAAATTGGGACTTTTTGATGTAAGAGCAATTTGAATATAGTCTTCGGCATTTAATCGATTTTTGTTTT
>NW_017099523.1:2220-12545 GCF_001412225.1 Nicrophorus vespilloides
CTGTTTTTCGTTTTTATGTTTTCTGGAAAAGTATTGTTCACAAAGGTAGGTTGTTGCAAATGGCAGCAATTTTTTTACCATAAAGACGACAGATTAGCTTTGGTCTCAAATTTAATACGTGCTTCAGTATTGAATCGAAGTTCAAGAATTGCCTCTGACAAACCTGGAGGTTCTTTTGATATGTTAGTAATTTCACATTTAAAAGAATCTACAACCCAATTCACAGTTTGTACATCAAGATCTGGAAAGTAGTCAGAGAACCGTTCTCTGAGTTTGGTAAGATGAAATTAGAAAAATTTCCCTATTACCCAAAAAAAATTCATTTTTACCCCATTTTGGGTAATTTACCCCGGTTCCCCGACCGCTGATTTAATCAGTATAAAAGCTATGTAATTTTCATCCAGACATTTTTTTATTGTTAGTTATTTTTTTTTTATTCACTGTCCGTCTACGAAGCAGTTGATTAATACGAAGTTGGAGAACGATTCCCGTTCCTTCATTATCAATGATTAATAAAACCACTTCGTTTAATTTTGTTCTTTTCATTTGCACTTAGAATACTGGAGAAGGCCCGAAGTGTGTTTGTTAATTACCATAAACGCACCGGAGCCGCTCCCCAATTGATTCCCATGGATTCCAGTGCACATCTTGCAAATTTAATTAATAGTAATAGTTGTAACGAGTCTAGTTTGTTAAATATACCGACTAATGGAGTTCCTGTGTTGCAAACACGATATGTTAATTTTATTACTCCACATTATTATTTAATTTCTGCCATGGCTTTTGATGATTTAATTTCCGGGTACTTCTAAGTTGATTAAAACTAATTTAAATTTGAAAGGTATAATTATAAAACTAGCCAAGTCCACTTTACTGAAGAAAAAATACAATATTTTACATTTAAATATCAAAGTTCACTGAAATTCTACTTAGGTTAACGTAGCCTCTTATAACGATGTTCGCAATTTAACAAACAGAATATTTTAATTTAGAGCCAACGCCCACAATCATTTTGACAAAATATGACCATATTTTGTATGACAAAATATGACCATATTTTGTATGACAAAATATGACCATATTTTGTATGACAAAATATGACCAAAGTTGTAATTATCATGAAGAAAATAACATACAAAAATAAGAAGTGAAATTATATGGATAGCTCAATTCAGGTGTTGATAATGTTAGAAATTTATTGAATGCAGAAGATGTTAGTTTCTCAATACCAGATTTAGAAAACAAAAACAAAATTCAAGAAGTTCATGTGGAAAAATATTAACAACCAATAGTTAAAATGTGTTAAATACATTAAAAAAAGAGAATCAACTTTAACAAAACATTTCTTTGTTTGACAAAAGCTTCTAATTCTCTTGATAAAGTAACTGGGTGTACGTAGTATTTTTAAAAGCAATATTTATGGTATTAATAAATTACCATAATATTCATAAAATAATATTCATAAAAGAGTATTGATCGCAGAAATTTTACTGTTAAAAATTGTAGAATCATATTGTATAGTATACAACTTGAATTGATTTTTATAATATTTTTATAAAATAGAAATGACAACTGCAACAGCTTCCAAAGCATTCTCTAATATTAAAAAGTTATAGAGATTTGTGCATATACGTATTTTATTGGAAATTTTCTATACGTTTTATACTCGATTATCTGGATATTCTCTATAATTGGAAGTGAAAATAATTTGATGATTAAAAAAATAAAACTTTGTTTTGTGTCTACACAGCCCAGTTCTCACATAACATGCAGGAGAGTTTGCCAAATTCAATTTCAAGTTGTGCAACAGTTTACGAAAAAAAAAATGAAACAAAGTTTATATGCAGTAAATTTCATGAAAAACGAAAGCAGTAATTTCGTTAATAATGAATTCACGTCGGACATTCTGAAATTGAAATTTATTGAAATGAGCGCACTAAAACATAAAGCCGAGTCCATACAATATAATAATATAGAGACTAATGCGTGTAATGCATTAAATGATGGGAATCTTCTGTAATTTATTCGACCGAAATTGAAAATGTCCACCATCCGTCGCGATCCGTCGACGATAACGAAAATACGCATCAAATTCATTTGTTCTGACCGCAAATTGTTGCATTGTTATGTGCTTTATTAGTTTCGTTAAATTGTAAAATATTTATCGGTTTTATGGCTATTGTTTAATATCGCGTATAATTTCATTTCATCCCCGCAACGCGCGATTTACGATTCATTTGTTTTCCCACTTCGTACTACTCTCTTTTTTTTGGTATTCATTTTGTCAAAATAAATATTTCGCATTTCCACAAAAATATATAAATTTGCATTTTTTTTGTTTGTTTGTTTTTATTACGACAATATGAACAACGTTCAAATAATTTTATTTGTACTAATTTTTGGGCAATAATTTTCCTCACTTTTGTTCACTTTATATTTATTATTACAATAAATTAAATATTATGTTTCCGCCATAAATTTAACATTTCCACAGAAATTTTAAATATTCAAAATACAGTAATACCTCGATTAACGAAATAACTTCGTATGTTTTATTAAATAAATGGAAAGTTTAATTAAATACAAAATAAAATCATATTTTCGAATATGAATTTAAAGTTGATTGTTTTTCCTTTTTATCTCTTTCATTTATTATTTGCCTATACGTTGTTAATGCATTTACAATATTGACTTTAAAATTGTTTTAATTTGTTAATTGTTTTTCGTTATATCGAATCTTCATTATTAGAGGAAATTTTAGTATGGTATGAATGTATTTTCAAAGTTTTACAAAGAACAATTTATCAGAACTCTATAATTTAAATAATTTAAGAAAAAAACTTTGTTTCAAACATAAATTTAATGAAATTTCATGAAAAATAAATATGTGTATTCATAATACGTTTTACATATTTATAATATATATGAATTATATTTAGTAAATTTTCTTGGTAATTTTATATTATTTTTAATACTCAAATATTTGAAAATGGTAAATTTTTTCAAATATTGTCACATACGATATGGGGCGACTAATAGCCGAATGGTAAAGTCGATTTAGTGGGCGCCGGTTCAAATCCTGGCCAAGCCAGGCTCTTTGTGAACCAGCTCGGTGCTTGCAGCAATAGGGCCATCGTTCATCACAAATGAATGATGTTCAGCATATGGACCTTCAGCTTAGTCGATGGACAATGGCAGAGCATCAATATACTACTGAAGTTAACCTACAAGACGACAGCCAACCTACAAATTGAAAAAAATCATCATAATGGTAACTATCCACCGGGAAAGATTACCTACTTAATGTCAACCGCGATTTTAAATTTACTCAATGTTCACATTGATGAACAGATTGTAAATAAAATAACACGACATAAACAAAATACGATATAAAGTCTACACGAACTGACAAATTGAATGCACCTCTGGTATAACTAAACACAAACAAGTGTCAGCTTCAATACCTAAAGCAAGTGCTGTCCAATTCCTCCTCAAATACTTATTTTATCCAAAATTTCGATCGTTCCTAAACCAATATAAACATTGTATATGAAAATCAGACGATAAAAAATATAATTAATTTAAAAAAAATGGTAATAGGACTGAATTGAAATTCTTCACGTTTAAACAACGTGAAAATGATTTTCCAATTCAATTAAACTTGTAGTGAGTATAAAATTTATATCACTAACACTATAATTTTCTTCGTGCAAATAAAAAGCCTTACAGACAACTTGTCAACTAGTAATTCATCTATATCTACAAATACACCATCTGCAATAATTATCGCAAGTTGTGACAAAAAATGCATACAATTTGTTTGTAAAGTGATAATACTGAAATAAGCAATTATTTAAATAGATTTTGCTATATTTATTCTAGTCAATTATCGGTCAATGCGCATTTGTCGCACAATAAATAAAACTGAATTTATGTGTATTCGATGTAGCAAAATATTGGTGGCAAAATGCTATCAATCATCCGGGCGACTAATATAGCATAATTGTGTTTGATGATATACAAAACAACATGAATTGTTGATCCGCTAATGCACGGGGTCGAGCATTACGACCGAAATCATTCGGTTTAACCTGACTGACGATTATTGATATTATCGTTTTGATTCCTAATTCATTTTTAACAAGGAAAACTTTTAGAAATCCCAAAACAAATCACTATCTTACTGTTGGTTTCTTCATGATCAACTACCTTCATTTGTAAGTTAAAATAAATATATTATAAAAGCCATATATTAGGTCATTAAGTATGAAACGTCTGATTTAGAACTGAATGTTTGCTTTATTATATCTCAAACAAGAAGCAGTATAATTAACCAAAATTTGCGCCTAAACTATCAATATAGTTTTTCCACCTTAACAGTAGCTTGTTAAAGCCTGAAGAGCAAGTAGTGATAAAATAGTGAAAGGTGTTTTCTACAACTTGTTGGGAATTAAATATTTTTGGTCAAACCTATTTCTTACAATTACACTTTAACCTCTCATGAATTAGGTAAATATAATTTAGTTTGATGAGAAACTGGAATAAATACTAATACTATATTTTTATCTCCTTTAACTAATAATTCTCTAGGCCAGTGTTTCCCATCGTGGGCGTAATTTGATTGTTAAGGGGATTGTTAATTCGAAAATGGACATGACTAGAGTTTAACCATATGACGTATTATATATATGTTACATAGAGGCAAACATAATTTATAAAGGCTTTTGTGGTGTATGGCATAAAAAATGTTGGGAACCATTGATTTAGTTGTAGTTTTAAACTTTGACACATGGAAACACCTGTCATTATGCAACATATTCAAAATTTAAGGTGACCCATACGCTAGTTATATAGACAATTAAAAATTCATTTTAATTAGAATGTGATAGAATATTAATATATATTGTATGTGAAAGCCATCATCAGGTAATTTCCATCAATTGTTAATCGTGAATTAATTCACTGAATGTTCAAATCAAATTGATTTTAAATAGATATTGGATTTTGCGAATGTAATTTTATGTATCGTTTCGACGGTACTAGACTATCCATCAATTATATTCAGTTACGTTTTTGAGTCTCAATTTATTGGATTGATTCACATCGGATTTAGAGTAGATCATTTTAGTTGATAAACAAATACAAATTAGGTTGCGCAATGTACACGGCCCGTTGCTATCTGTTCTATGGAGATCTTGTAGCCATGATGGGATTTGATTGATGGTTACAACAAATAAGGGTACGCCGTTATGTGAATGTATGCATGTACGTCCGTATGTGCATATGGGAGACCTCCATCCTATGCATCTCTCGCATTATTATTACGTAACCCCCGAGTAATTGCATAATAATAGAGAAGAGAATAGGTGCATGCATGTGTCTGTATGCAGACAACTTAATTAAAATTGCTGTGCGCCATTCGAACAGCCCGCCCCCATGAGCTGTCGTTCAAACCCTGGCATAACACCACCCCCTCAACCAAAACCGACAACATCAACCCTTCTCCTCCTCCCCGTTACTCACCGCTGAAACAATACATACAATAATCTATTTTAATGCTAATGCAATTTTAATAGAAATCATCCCGAAATCGCGCCGAAACTTGTAAGATATTAATATTCATAAGCGAGTCTTCGCTGTGTGCCAAATTCCGTCATAATTGTATTTTCTGATTTCGGCGGTAGCACAAAACAAACTTTTTGCTATGCCCATGTATACACTGCAAATCCCACTATTTGTCAACTTCCTTCTCAAGAAACTTCCAACTTCGAAATATATTCTGCTTATCATTTTTATCTTGCTAATACCGTTTAATACAAATTTCATAAATAAACTTTGAAGCTGATGCATTTAGTAAATTATATTTACCATAAATGCATATTGAAGTTACAGCTACTTAAATATTTTTACACCATTTATTGGAAATACATCATATTTAAATTACAAAATACTATTTCATTTACATAAGAAGATATTTTATATTTTTTATTGAATGATAAAAATCTCTTAAAAATTGTTATTGTCATTTTGTTTGACATTGATTTAAATCCCATAATCAATGGTGAAACTATAATGCGCCAGCCCCCTCGCCTTTAATACAAAATTGTATTGTAAAAATTGTTAAGGTAAAAAGTTACGAAGGTCCACGATATTCTTAATTTGCCACTCCTCCGTCGCCAAGATTTTTAATGTTGTTTATTTTGTTTAGAGCTCTATGGTTTTCTTTCTTTTAAATCAAAAATTGTCAGAGTATTCTAAATAAAATAAAAATATTACAACTGCCAACCTATATGATATTATATTACATTAAAAAATCTCAAGATCATAGATTTAAATCAGCATTTAATTAAAAAATGAATTCCTTTTTACACGAATGAGACTTCGGTATGATGGTGTTAATGAACGATGGTTAAATGCATTCCAGAATGAGAGAAGAAGAATATACAAACTTTTCTAAAGATATGATTTTTATTACTATTTATTGACAATAATTCCATAAATAGAATGTGCCTAACGACGTAATCCACAATGACCCCCAAATTAATACCGTGAAAAGTGAAATCTCTATGTTTAGTGAGCGATATCAAAACCGGTTAGAAAAGCACCCCAATACACTAAAAAGGTATGACATCCTTGATTTTCTTAAAATTAGAAGAATGTTTTTAGTTATTTGTTTTTATTGTTAAAATTTATTAATATAATATTAGATATTTGGAAGGTTTTCAATGAGAAATTATTCCGCTCAGTGTTATATTCTGTTGCCGTTCCAGTTGAATCCTCTTTCTCATTTGTCCTTTTTTAAATATTTGTAATATTGGTTAATTTGTCCTTACGTTACTTAAGAACGTTTTAGATTAATTATTACCTGATCGTGTTATAGGGAAACCATGTTACAGGTGATCATGTTATATCAACTTTTCGCAACTTATATTATCGTGTTAGAGCTAAATTGTTTAGTGAGAAACCATGCTATGGAAAGGTTATATATACACTCGGTCTTCATTTTATGCGTACTCTTTTTTACGCATTTTTTTTTAAATAACTATTTTAGGCCATTTTGACACGTTTTGACACAAATTGGCAAACCAAGTTTCAACGCGAGCTTCAGAATTGCATTTCTGGATATCAGGAATTGTACAAAAAAATAGCAAAACCATCGCAAAGTTTAATTACTGATTATATTGTCAAAGGAATAAAATCAACAAGCAAAGTTGAGGCTAATTTTACTTGTGAAGAATCATTATTTTCAGGACAGATCTGATATGCTGACTATCTCTTCTAGTGATGAAAGTGATGTTCGAACTAGTTCGCAAATTATGCCGAATACTCTCATATAGCGACGATAATTCTAAAGAAAAAAATGTGAAAATTAACTTTCATAAAAATTTTCTGTATATTTTTGTAAAAAATTTCCGTATAAATTTAGAAGGAATATGTTAAGATTATATTTTTCTGAAATTTAATAAACTTGTCTATGATTGTTAACGTTTTTATAAAATTATGAATAAACATTTCAGAAAAAATTTAGTAAGAATTATTTTTCTGAAATTTAATAAACCTTTTTTATGCGATTTTCGGTATATTGTAACTCATTGATTTAGTTTTATGCGGTTTTAAAAAATTATGGAACGTATCCTTTATTTTTATCGTGTGTCTAGTCCTTTTTGTGCGATTTATTTTTATGCGTTTTCCTGTGGAAAGTATCTACTGCATAAGAAGAGAACCAAGTGTACTCTATTTACTTCTACTAAATGAAAGTCAACTTAACGAAAAAAAATCTATTGACTTTCTAATTATATTTTTGCTGTTGTATAGTTGTACAGTTCTATTTTCAAATTGTTAATACATTATTTAAAATATGATTTATTTTATAATACCAAATTAGATTATGACTTTTCGATTGTATAATTTATATGAAATAGATAATATTGTGTTGTCCTAATTTTATGTGCATTATACATAGGTAACATCTGGTTATTTGTATTGATACTCGGTAATTTGTCTGCTCCGACTCGTAAATATGTAGGCGTTCGCCTTAGGATCTAGAACATGGAGCGTTGCAGGCCTTGGAATAATTTAACAATCATTTTTTAAGTGCAATACAAAAATGATTAAACAAAGATATATACGTGTCCCAAGAATTATTATGTACTACGATTTAATGGGAACAATAAAATTATAAGTTTATTTTAATAGTTCTAGACAATTCATAACACACAAATATTTATTATTGTATATTGAAAGTTCTGTATTATTGTTTAATATTAATTTGTGGTCAGTTGCATTCTTACAAATTATTTTTAAATTTAAAAACAGGCAAAAAAGTATGTAAAAATAAATTGAAAATAAAATATAGTATAAATTATAATCCAGATAATTTGTGTTATTGAATTAATTAATTTATTGAGTTATGATGAGAATTATATGTTTCTGGACAAAAGAATTTGTACAAGATATGATTACAAATATTTTATTTTTTAACATTAATGTTATTAAATATGTATCATCAATATGTCATTTAATACTTAATTGTGTTGTTTGCTTTAAGTAACTGTAATTTTCTGTGTACTCTATTGTATTGTACACATCTAGAGTTATCCAATTATGTTCCTTTGAGTTACATTGAATACTGCAAGAAGACACGAGTGGAGAAAGTTTATCGTTGTAGGAAGCAGCGACAGACGACTTCCTATAAGGATATCTCCTAAACACGAGTAGATTAAATTAAGGCTTTGCTCGGAGGCGGGTCTGGCAATCGTGAGTTGCGTTTTAAGGGCCTATATGAATATATTACTTACAAACATGAAACATATTTCATAAAAAAATATTTCTACAATTCTTATTAAATATATATTACCGTTAATTACAATATAAATATAGGTTAGTCAATTTTAATTATAATTTTCTTAAAAATAATACTTTTGTAATAAATATCATCTGTAATTATTTTGTCAACTTAAATATGTATTAATTCCAATTAACATTCATTAGAGTTTGTTATATATTTTATTTTTAGAAAGGAAATTATTTAGTCTTTCAAAATATATTAAATGGATCAACTTGTACCCAGTTTACTAGTTAAATTTTTGACTTAATAAATAAAACTGGAATTGCATATTTATATTATATTATATATTTGTAGTTATGACAATATAATAAAAATGATTACTTTATAAAAAGAAATACAGTGGAAACTCGCTTAACGAGAAAAATGAATTGTAAGAAAAATGACTCGCTTAACGAGTGACAATGAGAAGAAAAGTCCCGGATTGCGCGCCTGTTACATCATTTTTAAAACTTGTGTACACATATGTGTATTTTGTAATATGTTTCACTGTACGAGTAAAAATCCAGAAATTTTGGAACGGATTAAACTCGTTAAGAAAGATTCCACTGCACATATATTTCTGCTAAGTTATCAAGAGTAATAAAACCAGCCAATACACTACTTAATAAACCACTTGATTTCGTTAAAAATAGTGATGTTTCAGATATAGGACATTTTATAGTTGGGAATATGAAAAAGATGAAGAAAGCGTAGATATTATTGTCCTTAATGAAGTCGTTAAACTGAGAGAACAAATTTCATAGAAGATCTAACTGAAAATGAATATATAACAATAATATGCGACATCTTCATCTTCATAACAATGTTAAAAAATAATTATTAAAATTGTACAATGAAAAGATTATACAAATGTTTTCTCTCACCGAGATTTATAAAATTTAATTATCAATTATAATTAAATGTTGTATGATTTGTTTCATTTGGCACATTATGTATATTCTGAAAAATGAGAAAAATCCTGAGATGAAATATACTTTCTTATATTTATAATAATTATGCTTCAAATAATCTAATGATGGGATTAACTTAAACAATATTAAGTAAAGCTATTTGAAAAATAATTGTAGTAAGAAAAGTTACTGTATCTAATTCTTCTTTGAATATTTACTTTAGTAAGTAAGAATGAATCTAAACATTTACCAAAATTCATAAAAATTTCGTATGTTTTTAATTTAAATGTTTAGATTCAACTTAGTTACAAATACCGAAATACATCTATAATAAGATGTATGTTTTTTGATTTTTACAGGTTTTATTAGCAAGTTTATTTTTTATAATAAATTTATTTAGTTTTATGTGTCTATATTTCTAGCTTAGAAATATTATATAAAGGCTGCGTGTTATAAACGATATAATATGGTATTAAGAATAATTAAAATTTCTATAATATTTTTATTACTTAAACTCAAATTTCATTAAAATTTGCATGTGGATATTAAGAAACATTTAAAAAATGTTAAGATAAATGGGCAAAGAT
>NW_017099523.1:12557-57914 GCF_001412225.1 Nicrophorus vespilloides
CTTTCTGTTTTGTATTGTGGATCCTTAACAGATACAATAAACGTAAAATACAAAATAAGGGAAGGAAAATTGAGCACAGGGAAATACACAAACGATACGAAATACGAATGAAATTGCCGACCGTTTGAATAATGCCGGTCGGAAGGGTGGAAATAATTGTGAGGCCGTCGGAATCGGAGGCAGCTCAATTATTTACCATCCATTTGGATACAGTCGTTGATATTTCCAACGAACTGTATTGTAACGATCGCCACGGTAGCCAATTACTTTACAAACTGTTACTGTTACCACTACTGAACAAAACAGAGAAACAAAATAAAATAGCAGGAAATCAGAGGTGATCGTAATTGAACCTAGAAAATCGGGAATTCCGCACGTAATTTTTTGAACGTTTATCGGAAACCGATACCGATTCGATGGCCTTGGGATTCCAAGTCGATGAGTAATCGCTGAATTTATGCCTTAATTTACATTATTGTCTCGTGCCCTCGTGAATTATTGTGTCTGGAGATTCGGTCCAAAGGATTTATGAACGGAGATCGCACGTTGCGGTTAATCCCGATACCGGAATCCTAATCTCTGACAATTATAATATTAGTCAAACATTATCACGCCATCATCTCTTCCATTATCATAGTTCTACTTCCAACTCTCATCATTATAGACAGTTTTACTTTTTTCTATACACAATTTTGTATGCTTTACATAATACATAATTGTAATTGCAAATTTAGTTTGCTTATCATTGGTATAATACACAAATAGTTTCTTGTGTTCCGGGATTAAGAAATCTCTTTACAACGTGGATTATCTCGTTATGTCGTTGTGGAGTCTTAGAGGGGTTTATTAAATGCAATATTGTTATTTCGTTTTCTTGTACATATCAGTGTTTTTATTGAGAATTCAAATATACAAGTGTTGATCTCATATATTATTAACTAGCAGTTACATTCTTCTCTTAAGTTAATAATATCTTTTTCCTTCAATCCTCCAACTATACAGTATTTAGGTGGATGTACATATTTGTAGTCTTTATATATATATACCAGCAGACATTGGTATTCAAAATTGGGAATTGGAACGTCATAGATGCTGAAAACAACGCTGACTTGAATCATTAGCACTGAGATTGCTGAAGGATAATCTGTGTTTTACTGTATTAATTCGATACACTGTTGAATATTGATTGTATACAAGAATTCTCCACAAACCGCACTCGTTATTAGTCCTGACGATTCGACATATATTTCTATAAGGAAGATTTTTTTAGAAATAAAAATCAAAAATCGCAGTATTAATATCACTAATGTCCGGAAAGATTTAACTAAGATTTAGAAAGATTAATTGAAATTATAAATAAGTGAATTTCCTTAAAATTAACAATAATAACCTATGTGTAAATTCAAAACATGCGTATATTGACACTACGGTAAACACTGTTTATGTAAATGATACCTTGAATCTATAGCCAATAATTATAATTAACCAAACACGCCTAATTATGTAATACATTCCCAATAATCGAATACCAATAATTAACTATTAATTGTAATTTACTTTGGTTAAATTTATCATATTAAATTGTGTCTTTTTTAAAGATTAACTTTAAAATGTCAATAATTTTCAAACTAATAATTTAATTAAAAAGCATTATTCCAAAGTATAATTACAAACTGCTACTTATTTCCTAAATATTCTAATGTATAAAGTTATTAAAAAAATGTAATTTTCAAGTTCAGACTCATATTTTAAAAATGAGATTTTACTTTATATGTAAGTTCACTTGTCTTTGATCACTTTTCATTTTCTTTACGAATTCTGTCTATAGCATTTTTACTTTTAAAATCGAAACTAAGTAATTTCCTGCAATGAATCCTGGCTTAAGAGTGTCACAGAAGTTTATCTACAGGTTGAAGTATACCACGAAAATTTAACTAGGTTCAAGTGTAACTTGGGATAAAAAAAATTATACTTTCAACTCTATTTTTGTGCTGCTTAAATTTATGCGGTTTGAAAGTCATCAATTAGTCGGGTTTTAAACAATGTGGAATATTAGCAGAGGTATTGCTGTATATCCTTTTTAGAAATTATTGTAAATGCTAATTTTAAATTTCTTAAAAAATAATAAAACAATAGAGAATTGGAACGCAAGGGTTGAAAAACCCTTATTCTCTATTCGTCTGGTTTTCTATTTAGAAATTATTGTGAATGCGCCGGGAATGATCCATCATACAGCCATGAGTAAAGTTATATTTAGATAAATGAACGTACGATAGCTTCGCATTTTTATGGATGGTTCTTAAATTTCCTAAAGAATAATAAAGCGATAGAGAATTGGAACGCAAGATCAAAAAAGAAATATGACAGAGAAAAGGAAGAGTACAAAAAAAAATAAATAAGCATGGAATGAGCGCTCGAAATGCTGTGTGTTTCGAATGGCGAAAGAAAAATATGAAAGTAAATTGGAAACGATCGTCTGGGAATATCCGTCAAGGTGATAAAACGGCCGTCTGAATAATATTGTTTGGCTTTAGGTGGTTGAGGGGTTATAGTAAAGGCACGAAAAACTTTGTGAGAAAAAGGCACCCTCCCCACTTTTACACCGCCCCACTCAGCGATTCTCTGTTTCATCGGCGCCGTTCCATTCTTTTACCTTTCCATTCCTCTTCATCATCATTCATTCCCTTTTACACGTATAGATATATAAATGTGTGTATCTTGTAACATCTCTTTTTGTCGACTTTGTTTGAAGAGAGCTCGAAGAGACACAAATGATATTTAGCTAATCAACGGGCGCCGCAAGTTTTAATTAAAACGTCAGAGCCAGAAATTACAAATTGTTGTGCGTTTACATACACACATAGATACACACACATACCGTATCCAACGAATACACACGTGTTCATTTATGTCTGACTCTATGTGTGTTCGAGTTTCGTTGCTTCGAGTTATTGACTTAGCTCAGACAATTGTATAGTTTTGGTCCTATTACAACAGCAAAATGCACCCTAGCTCGAATTGTTTTCAAACTTTCCACCGCATCACCCTTTCCTGGAATCTTGTCGCATGCGTATACCGACCAAACTAACGTTATCGAGTTCCTCCAGTCCAAATAAACACAGACTTAATAACTATTAAATTCAGAACCATACATTTCAGATCATAAGACGCAACTTTTTTTACTACAATCAATCTGAATAGAATTGGTGTGAATCTTATGGTATTTCATATAATATATATATATGAATCTAATTAATCAAAAAATAGCTTCATTTTAAAATAATACAAACACAAACGTGACAACGGTTATTATAATGTTTCAAGGGTGTAAAAAGAAATACGAATTATCATAACGTTTGATATATTCTTATATTTTTTGTTTTACGATCTTTTTTTGCGTATGGTAACATAAATAATAGTATTTTTATTTAAGATCGCGGTTGACATTAGGTAGGTAATCTTTCCCGGTGGATAGTTACCATTATGATGATTTTTAATTTGTAGGTTGGCTGTCGTCTTGTAGGTTAACTTCAGTAGTATATTGATGATACATCTGCTGCTATCCTTAACACTTGATTGTCCATCTGTTTTGTAGGTGATGCAAAAAGTGCCAAATTGTACTAAAATATCTAATTATGAAGTAAGTATATTACATTTATTATTATTTATCTAAAATTAAAACTAAGTATTATTCCAATATTTCCAGTCCTAAAAATCCTTTATTCTAAGTCCAAAATTGTTCCTTTCCTTGACAAATACCTCTACCTCTCCCTTAAATTTATTTACAAAGACTCAACAAAATTCTCTCTGTTTCCAAAGTATGTTTTTGTTTCAAATGTTTTTATTTATGTATGAAGTGTTTGAATTTTACATAGTATTCATACTGCTTAAGCCTAAGCTCTTTCAGCATGCAGTTTAAGGGTTAGAGATTTGATAAGTATATATAAAAAAAAGTTTTACATTATAGGATAGAAGCATATTTGTAGAGTAAAAGCAGAATATTCTTGAAATCAGGAAGAGATTTAGAACATGAATAGAAATTTTAGAGAACACATTTAGACAAGTACACATTTAGAAAACATTAAGATTACACATTTTAAAGGACACCTAATACACATTTTATAGATACTAGTTAAAAAAATATTTTTTACACATTTAGAGAAATATAGATACATATAAACACATTAAGAAATAGAAATAGGAAAGAAATTGGAATATCACAGTAAGAATGGGCTAATGTTTTGAGTAAGATTATTGAAAATGGGAACATCAGATTCGAGATTCTGCACTAGTTTAGCTGGAGGGAATGGCATTTTAGTTTTTGGTTTTAGCCTGAGACAGTTACTGGGAGGAAGTTTGAATAGAGAAAGTGTGTGATGATTGTGTATTTGAATTCTGAGAGCTAGTTTTTCTTGGAGTGTATTTATGAAGTCTGTAATGCTGGGAAGGGAACAAGGTCGTAGAGTTGAGCTGAGGGATATTTGTAGTGTAACTTTAGAATTTTTCGTATTTATTCCTTTCAAATTGTAAAAGTCCTTTCAAAAGTTGAGGTGTAATGAGGGTATGAGTTACTATGGGGTATGTGCCAAAGTATGTGTCTCAAGTATACCACATTTACCAGACTACAATTCCTGATGTTCCTATAATTGTTACCTTTTTTTTCCTATGGCTGCATTTTTTGTACTTGTGTACATGCTTTCTATTGTTGTATATTTTCTATTGTTGTATATAAACCTATTCTCTGATTTACACGGTAGATAGGTTTTATGAGAAAAAACGTGTAAATCGAAATTGTAACTTTTTCAATGTAAACTGTGTAAATCAAAAAGTATAAAAAAAAACAGATAGGATAAGTTAGTTGCAAAATTTATTTTAAATTTCTTAATTTTTTAAAATGTCCTAGACCCTTTGACCACATATATTTTGTTTTCATTTCGTTTATTCAGAATGATGGTTTATTTGTCTTATTTTTTTTATTATAATTTATTTTATTTTGGAGTGTAATTAGGGCCGTTCAAAGATATTTGGCGCCCATTGGCTACTAATGGGCTCCTCTTCATAAGAAAGTACAAGGGATGGGGGACGCCCTTGGGCTATTAAGAATAATGCGCTCCATAAGAAAATATACGAGAGGGGAAGCAAAATTGCCGCCCCACGAAGCTGGCGTCCATTTAGCCCTTTGGCTAGGGTGGCCCTGGGTGTAATAATTAGTTAGTTATATTAATTTATTAATTTTTTGTTGTTGTTTATAATTATGTTTTTTATTATTATTCAAATAGTCCCTATTACCTAAATATAATTATCATAAAAATATATAATACCATAATTTCTGTACATATATATTTCATCATAACTTTTTTATGGGATATAAAAGAAATAGAAGAAAAGAAACAAATTTCTGCTAACAAACAAGTTACTGTATATATTTTTGCGCCACACTGTACACATCTTTATTGCAGATAATTAATTTTCTTAGTACTAGGGTCACGTTTAATACCAAAATACGTGTTTTATGGATGATAATTATTTGATGTAATATGGACCATTAAAAGGTCACCTCGTTATTAGGGTTGTTTGCTATGTCTGACCCAGAAACGTGGCGGATGCCAATAATTATATGCACGACGCAAATAATCATATAAAACGGTGTAGACCGTTGGGCACGAAATGCGCTGCCTTAATTCGACATTTTAATTTCATTCCGCACCTTTCGACCCCAAAAAGCTCCACTCCGGAGAAAGGTGGGTGGAGGCATTTTAAAGCATAAGAAAACCGTAATAAATGCAGAAACGCGGCTAACTGCAAAGTAAAGAGGGAATATTATTATTTGCATGATATGGAGTGGCGCAAATTATTTCGCGTGTAATTTGATTGCGCTCGTGTGTAGCGTGCAAACTTCTCAAATGTCTGATATTATGTAACGTTCCCGAACACATCTTGCGATCAACCCGGGAAGCAACGCCTGCAAACCTTCCACCCCTCCCGCATGAAGAACGCACACACGCCTAAACCGTCCTTCAACCACCCCCTTGTTCATACATTCTCGAGAACTCTCCTTAAATTCTAACTACTTGTGTGCATCGAAGATAAGGACTGGTACTTGTCTACAGACTAAATATAATTGTTACGTAATCAAGACAGGGTCCTTTCACGTCCGCCTCTAATCATCTTACTTACAACTACTATATTCAATACTGCTCGTTTAGTTTGCAGTATCAGAAATTGTAAACTTTGAGTGATAATCTTTGCTAATAATATACATTTTGTTGTTATTAGACAAATAAATATTAATATATAAATCGAAGTTTACTTAATACGCAATAATATTTACAGGATTATTTATGACATACGTATAAATTATATATTGAACAATCGAACCAGTAGAAGTATTGATTTTTGTTCAAGTCAGATTTGACAATGTTTTTTTAAACAAATAAAATAAAAATAAATAACAGAAGTGGCCAAACTGTGGCTCGCGATCCGCATGCGGTTCTTCAAGAGTCTTGTTGTTTCTC
Source organism: Nicrophorus vespilloides (assembly GCF_001412225.1). Lineage (NCBI taxonomy): Eukaryota > Metazoa > Arthropoda > Insecta > Coleoptera > Silphidae > Nicrophorus > Nicrophorus vespilloides. The sequence continues at coordinate 19,073 of NW_017099523.1, forward strand.
GTTAACGCAAATATTGTATATATTTTATATTATGATTGAGATTTTTTAAATTTAAGTTTAGATGAGGCTCGGGTAGATAACAATGGCCCTTGCTGCAAAAAGTCTGGCCACCTCTGATATTTAACATCATAGTTGAAATAAAATATTAATAAAATATTGAATACATTTGAATGCTGAATACAAAATTTCTAGCATATGTCGTTTATGGATAAATTGACACCTTAGTCCCAAAGAATCGTAATCACAATCACATGCAATATATGAAATATAATTGTCTATATGGACAAATAAGAGAATTGCAAAATTTCATTATATCTTTGTAAAGAACACATTTTTAATAACAATGTATTATGATAATTACGGCGAAATTCTTATTAAATAGTAGTCCATAAATAGTTGGTCCATAAATAGTAACTTTCGGTCCAATGAAAGTTACTATTTATGGACCAACTATGATTAATAAGTCAATGGAAGGACAAACCTAAGTAGGCTGTTAAAACAACTAGTTCCTATAAATTTATACATTATTAAATATTATATATTTTTTAAAATGACTACAAGACGTAGTCCGTAGTTATAATGAATTTTGAAAATTTATATTTATTGCAATGGTCGGAAAGACTTAGATCGATAGCCCTTTGGTTATAATTGGTGACTAATAAAGATTTTTATTATTTTTATATTTATGTTCAAAGATCCAAAATAAACCCCAATATTTTGTATTTATGTCCGCAAGAAGATACAGGACATAATATATCACACAGTGTGCTGGAGTTAGTGCAAATTTAATTATGCTATTGCTTCAATTATTATTAATAAAACTCATATAAACTAGTGGTCTTTTTCACCACTTTCAAAACTTTATGAAAAATAAGTTAGACATTTAAACAAATAGAAACATTTATTCCGTCCACTTGTCTTTCCTTTGAATATTTCCATTTTTTGAGGAAATGACCAAGTAAAAACTTTTGCTGATATAAATTTGGTAATCTGATACATATTTAACAATAAAAGCAAGAAAACATATTAATATTATTACTTAAAAACTTTATGCTTTTTATATAATCATTTTTAGACACACTTAATCATCATTATTATTGGAACGAACATATTTTCGCTTCGTGTGATTTGAGTTAATTTATGGTCGTAGCATCGTTTCGATAGGTTGCATAATAAAATGTGAAAGAGGAAACACAAGGGTGAGGGTTCACGACGATGAAGTATCCCTCGTGTTTCCATTGGTCAAGCACGAGTTGGCGCCTTTATGACATTACTCCTACGTGATCCGCTTTCCGGAACCATTTTTTGACGTTGTCCAATATTTTTTTTATGCAGACCAATGATTTGAACAGTAAAAGCAATAAGGATTCAGGAGAAAAAGATGATTAATATAGTATAACGAAGCACCAAAGACATTATTTACCATATTTTTCGGACCATAAGATACACCTTTTTTTTAAAGAGAAGTGAAATTGGAATTTGGGTGCGTTTTATGTCTCATACATTGAGTTGCATGCATCTTATAGTCATAAAAATGCTTTATTATCATACTTAAATTAATAAATCACAGGTTTTTCAATAGATATTATATTTATTTCTTTATTTGCTGCTTTTTAGATATATCGCAAGCATTTGACAAAGTTTAGCAAAGTTTACTACTACTATACAAAAGAACTTGACATATAATTATTTTAAAATAATAAAATCATACCTCGATAATAGAATGTTTTAGGTAAAAATAGAAGACGAATACATCGATTTATAACCAATAGAATCAGGGGTGCCGCAGGGAAGTGTTTTAGGACCACTGCTTCACCTTCGATACACGGCAGATATTCCTAAAACTAACAATATTACGATTCCAACATTCGCTGATGATACAGCAATCTTGGCATCAGATGAGAATCCAGCAATAGCATGTGAATATCTACAGAAAACTTTAAATAAGCTACAAGAATGGCTTAAAATGGAGTTAACAAAATGAAATCCGTGCATATCACATTTACGCTAAACTTTAGCGGCTAAAGAAAGACACCTGTCCAATTGTAAGACTTAATGGATAAGATCTGCCCAAAGCAACAGAAGTCAAATATCTATGCATGCATCTCAACAGAAAACTCACCTGGAAAGATCACATTCAGGCTAAGAGGGAGCAATTAGAAATAAAGTTTAGAAAACTCTACTGGCTTCTAGGGAAAAGGTGGGAATTATTAGTGAAAAATAAATTACTTATATACAAAGTAATACTGAAACCAGTATGGACGTATGGTATACAATTGAGGAGTGTGTAAATCATACAAATTATAGAAAGGTTCTAATCAAAATGCATAAGAAATATTATTAGGGCTCCATAGTTCGTCAGGAATAAGCAAATACACGAAGATCTTCATATAGATATGGTCGAAAAACAATACCAACATTTAGACATTCCAAGATAGACTGGAGTCACATACTAATGTTCTGGCTATTGGCCTACTCAATAACAGTGAAAACACAAACAGACTGCAGCGTTGTAAATTACTAGATTTAGTATATAGATTAAAGTAATTATTAATGTTCAAAATTTTCAAAACTATCTTTTATAGTTTTTATTATAACTATCCACCTGGAAAGCTTATCCATTTAATGTCAACCGCGATCTTAAATTTACTCAATGTTCACATTCATGAACAGTTTGTGAATAAAATTATTACGACATAAAAAAATTCTTTATTTATTTTACATTGAGTGCTCGTTTAACGAACATAATCCGTTCAAAGACGATATTTGTTACTGGTATTGTTCGTTAACTTCATATGTATATAAACATATGTTTGTTGTCCGAATATAAAAATATTTTACAAGTATTTATTGTCCGATTTGTACGCAGTCCGAACTGCGACTTAACCCAATGACGTACATATTTGTAAATTTATAAAAGAGCCGAAAGAAGATCAATTAATCAATCAATCTTGAATAAATTTATTCGAATCATTTTGAACTTACAATTAATGTATTTATATTGTTATTATTTTGTTTTATTGTTTAAAAAAAAACAATATCCTATATTTCATATCTATCTATAAATATATACAAAATATATTATTAAATAAAGTCACTCTTCTAGTATATTGATACTCACTGAATTGCAATATCCTTTATAAATGAAACATTGGAATTTTATTGGGTAGGAAAATATGCAATTTACAGACGCATTTTATTTCTGATGATCAAAGGCACTTCATCATAAATATCTATTTTCTGCTCGAAAAATGTTGAAATGATAAGCGTATCCAATTTAAGTAATGTTTCCTATCTTTCAATAGTCAAAGACATAAATACAATTAAGAATATGGGAATTTTTTGCAATATTATGTCCAGACATCTCTTAAGACTTCTACAAATATACATATTTTATATAGTATGACATATTAATTAATTTACAGTGAAACCTCCAATAATGAAATACTGCGTTAAGCGAAAACTAGTTTTCAAAGGAAAAATACTGTAACCTGTAACTTCGTAAAGGTAATGAAAATCTTTTTTTCAAACAATGAATGGTTTTCTTACAGTAAACTTACATCAGCGACGCACTTTGACATTTGAGGACTCGTGCACAAATTAAAAAAATATTGTGAGGGAATTTTACGTTTTCAAGAATAAAATAAGATGATGGGGTGGGGTGAAGTGTATTCTGGTCTAAATATTTTTTGCTTTCATGGATAAAAAAGAAGAGAATTCTGATTGAATTATTTTTATTTATATAATTTTGGGGCACTTAATTAACACTAATTTCTTAACAAGAATACTTCTTTTCTTGCATTGTGCATCAACAATATTGTTCAGGCCAAAGTGGTCAATGTTAAATAAAGCTTTAAATTACGAACTTTCTTACATCTAAACTTTGTTCTCAGAGGTAATTTGAAGGTATAACTGTACATAAAATTTAAATTCAAAGTAATTATAATATACATACTTACATTATTTTCCAAATCCAAAAAAGTTTACATTTTGTGCATGAATATAATTACATAGAGATACCATAGCAAAATTTGCTATAGTATTTTCATTAAATACGATCAATCGTAATGTAAACGTAATTGGTTCGGTAATATATTTTGGCAATGCAAGAAGGAGGACGAACGAAATTCGGAAATTAATTAATGCGGGATTTGCGTGATTTTGGTTTGAAATTTTGGAAATTGCATTCGCACTGGTTACACTGTTTAAATTAAATGAAACAATAATGAGTGAAATCCGCAACCGATTTGCAAGTAATTTTAAAATAAACAGCGCAGCAAAATCCGCGATGCAATTTGTTTCACTATGGTATGTTTTTTTTTTGTTTTTCTTTTATAACAAATCAATCAGCATTTGTGGTTATTTATTTGATTTTATTTACATTTTATCGACATTTTACACTTAAGCTTAGCTTAGCCACAATTAATACAGGATATTAAGTAATATAAAATTAATTAATATAAAAGTTATACATTTATTTACAAACATTTTTTTTTTGTTAGACATTTTTTTTATTTTGATTTATTAATTTTTACAAAATATGAAACAATATTTTTTTAAATTAATATCAATAACATTTGTCTGTACGTTCGTTTCAAATTGAATTTAGTAGGTGAATGTTGATTTTTTTTTAATAACTGTAAACTGTGTTTAAACTTAATTTGCATTTACTTTCAATTAAATTGGATGGGGAATAATTGTTTTTCGGATATATATATATTATTTTTTTGCTACAATTTTCTGCTTATATATATACATTTATTTACACACTTACACACAACAAATATATTTGGTTTTAGTTTACATGTTTGCTATTATCGTGTGTATATTTTTTTTATTCACATAGATTCAATTACGTAAACATAACATAAATATACAATAATGAACATTTTTTTTTGCATTCTAGCAATTTCATCAGGCAATTAAAGTAATAATACATTTTCATGTACTTTAGCGAATCGAGGGAATTTTTTTTCTTATGATATTGGTACAATTCAAATCAATTTGTAAAAAAAAACTTTAAGTATGAATTAAATTATTCAATTTTGATAATACATAATAATAAAATATTAAAAAAAATGAGTTTTAGTATAATTTCCTCTTAAAACTACAATTAGTTGCCTGTATAGGATTAGTAAAAAAGTAAATACGAAAAAAACTAAATTGTCCATTAAAATATAAGTAAAACTGAAGACATTTTTCATTATAAAGGACTAATTAGCCTAATAGGAGAAAGTTAAAATTAAAAGACGAGTGGTACAAGTTTATTAGTAATTGCATTAATATTTTCAAGTATTAAAAAGTCAATAAATTAGTCGGTATTTATATTTTTGTAGTTAATTTGTTATTTATTATTTTAATAAATTAAATTTTTACCTATCTAAATTATATTTTCCAAAAAATAAACTTCAAATGTATAGTGTTATCTCTTCACATATTTCTACTTTATTTTCTATATGTATATGAAATATTTGTCTAAATTGTAAAAAAATTGGTCAAAATTTGGAAACTTTTCCATTTTTTTTTTCTAGTAAAACAAGATATCTTTATTAGTCACAATTGCAACTAATAAAATTTATGTGAAATTTTACTATTATACTTTTTAATTTATTAAAATTTTAATTGCCTGAATAACATAATTAAAAAAAGCCGAATTAAGTATTCTGGTATAAATTCTGCATCTTTATTTTTTTTTGCATTTTCCCTCGATTCACTAAACGTAAATGAGTTTTATTTTAATACACATATTGCGCACAGAGATTTTTTTCCATATTATGATATTCGCTTACGAAGAAGCGCATGTCGCCGAGATCAAATGAAACACATGAACAATTAAACACATTTACATGTCGGTTTTGGATGTCCGCCCTTCGGTTGTATAAGGGCACCTCCATCCATATCATGTAAATTGCACAAAGCGAAATTGCATTAAAAAAGAAGAGAGAATCGCAGCCCACGACAGCGACAAACCAAATCGGGATCAGAGAGAAAGAGAGGTTTGTATGCATGTATGTATATAAGGTTGTATGTACACTTTTCCATAAACTAATTACATACATCCATTTTTATATTTATCCTGTTTACATTTATAAAGATTATTTATTATACAAGTTTGTTATTCATATAGCTTTGTTATGTATATATATATACCGTTTTTTCTCCTCTTACTCACTTAATTCATATTGCATGTGTATTATTTGGGTTTGTTTTATGCGGTAATTTATATTATATAATAGTCTGGCCGCTCGTCCATCGGATATGTAGAATCATCTCTGTTTTTGGGGGGCTTCGTCGAGTTTGGGGACTTTTTGGGGATTGATTTGTTGGTTTGGATTTGGTCGAGGCCTCCGATGGTGATTTTACACATCTCGTGCAGGCGAACGGTCACCTGAAATAATTACGTTCCAATCAATATTTTTGCTCATATATTAACAAAAACAAATAGACAAATAAAGTTATTTTATCAATATAGAAAATATAAAAGTTATTTCTGTCTATTCATCATTTTATTGATATTATGATCAATAATTAATGTATATGAATATAATTTAACCATTGCTCTAATAAAAAAAGGAAGAAAATACTGATGACAGATTATAGCATATACCTCGCATAGTACATATAATCGGTTCCGCATTATAAAGTCCTCGATTAGTACGGGTGCATTATGCGAGATATTTCTGCACATACAAATATTAACCGCACAAAAAGAAACTGTATTTATGACTCGTATGTATAAAAATAATAATTTTGTGTACTAATTTTTGACGATTCTTTTTATACAGCTGAAATATATATATTTTTTTTATTTTCTAACCTTACTATAGTGAAACCGGACCGAAGTCACATTATGTGAGATTGCTGTATTATATATAATTTTCATAAAGTATTATATGAGTGTATGTTTGATAAAAAAAATCTTACATTTATACAGGCATTTTATGATAATCTCTTAATACGCTGCATATTCATATAACATAATAACGTTTCATAAAGTATGAGGAAGTTCTGACTTTGTTTACCGTCGATGACCAAGCAGTTATAATTAGTATAAATGAGTAAATGATAAGAAACGTACATTTTATAAATACTTCGTACAGTACTTTTATAGCGCGGTTTAATTTTAATTGTGCATTTCATCCAAATCTCTTCTAACACGATGTATATTCATATAACACGATATATATATATTCAATTATTACCCTGCATACATAACACCGTATCATAAAATAACATAAACTTCTGAATATATTTTTTTATTATATTTGTAACGTAATAATAAATATTATTGATGTGTTTAAAAAAATATTATTTGAAACTAGTGCAAGTTAATTCCGGTAAACTAAAACCACAAATATCCTTTAGTTGTTTTTGCAGTTGAAATACTTTCTTCACATTTAGATTAAGACTATAACAATACGCAATAAGGTCATTTACAAAACAATATAATTAGAGTTAAAATATCTTATTTATATTTAAATATGTTAAGAACTTGCAAATCGTTATTTTTTAAACTGAATGATTTAAAATATATTGAAGAAAAAGTATATATTAATTTCATTTGATTAGATTTTCTTGTTAGTGGACAGTAAATAATTCCAAAGCATAGACTGCTGGAAAATTGTCAGGAAAAATGGGATAGCCCAGAAATAGGATATGCAGGGATCCAGGAAGCACTGTGAAACAACTTTCCATCTGAGCCAAACAATTTCAAGGCGTACTTTATCAAGAACATGTACTTCATTGCGAAGAAAGAGGATTAAAAATGCGGGTACTGCAAATACGATAACAGGACAAAATACACGTTTATTAGATGCTGCAGATGGGCAAAAGCGGAAACAAATCTTGAAGAACTACTAAAACCAGAGACCTTCGTTGGTGAAATGCTGAAGGGCCAAAAGGAAGATGGCGAGTGATGACTGGAGAGGGATAAAGAAGAAACTTAAAGTGTATATCAACACTAGCAAGAAAAGACAGTCTGCATTGCGGATAAATAGCAAAACACCAGATCTCGATGCTGATGAAGAAGGTGAGAGGATTTAGTGGATAGAAATCCGACATTACCACAACTCCATACGTTTCCCATATACAAGATTTCCTCTCTTATTAAAAACGGTATTCTGGAGAATTCTGAGTACACTTAAGCTTATATTTATAGATTTTTATAGTAACTAAGAACATTTCACTAACCTACGTTTAACAGTTATGTATATGTTTTGGTATATAAAATGATTAATAGTTTTCGGCACTCTACACTTTGGCTACTCATTATACAGATATGATTTACATTCATATTGCGTTTATTGTCACATTATGAAATGAAATAAAAAAAATAGTTGATTATAATAGTAAATTAAGTTTCAACATTTCTTCATTATGCGAATTATTACTGTTTAAATATATGTATACAAAAAAGTTATTTTTATAGTGATGCGAAAATTTAATATGAAAATAATTCCATATTTCTTTCTGCAAAAAAAATATATTTAAGAGGATCAGCGAATGCTGTGAATTGTATAAAAGCTGTTTTAATATATTTTCCGATGAAAAGAAATCCACTTAGACTTTTGCCTTCTATAAAAGCGAAATAAAACATTCATTTTTCTTCCTCGCCTATCGTACATATCATTTTTTTTGCCCTTCACCCAATTTATTTCAAGTTACAGGCAGTTCTTAAGGACTGAAGGTACACATGCGCCCCTTGTATATGTTTGCACTTGTTGAGGTCGAGTTATATTACACGAAGGGTATTAAATGATATCATCGCGTGAGCACCAGACTTTTTTAATATCAACCCGAGACGAATATTTTCCAATTATAAATTTCTTTCCAGGCCATCTCAAGATCCTTCAACATCCTTAGACAATCGCACCAAAACCGAGTACAAAAAACGTGTGTATCTAAGAAAAGAAACAAGGATCGAATACGGGCATCTCACCCATAATTCAATTAAGGTCCTTCCTTTTTTCTGCCGTATACTTTCGGGACTCAAATGGAAAGTTTACATAGCAAAAAAGAAGTGAGAAGAAAAATGCAGAGAGTGCAGAAGGCTTACTTGATTTATAATTTTAATTTCCTTCAAGTTGTTGGGTCTTCGGATGAATTATGTGGCGTGAAGGAAATTAATGTTTCCCAGCAAAAATTGATTTTACAAACAATTATTTTCGCTTAATATTTGCATGCAGCTCTTAATTATCATTATTCACTTCAATATTAACAAATCTAATCCTAGCTGCGATCGTGCACTCCCTTCAGAATTCCTTTTTTTTTTCATTTTGAGACGACGGTTTCGAAATGCCGGAAGGTAATTTATGTAAAAGCTCCATTTCGTTTCTTCCTTCGAGGAAACCGATGGAAAAAAAGAAAAGATTTACTCACAAGTAACACAGGGAGCTTTGGATCACCGGGGGGGTTGAGAATGGATGAAATTTTAATCAAATCAACTCCAATTAGAGAGAGAGAGAAGAAGAAAGAGAAAAAAGGAACAATGTAATTATTCAAAAAGGGGTTTTCAACAAGGAGGAGGAAGCCCTTGGATCATTTCGGTTTTCGGCCTGGGAATTAATTAAAACGCATATTGGGGCCCGTTATGGCTATTAAAATCCATCTTCTAGAGCAGAGGGTCCCGAAGATTGCTGCCCGCCCACGACATCTCTCTCTCTCTCTCTTACCCCAATTAAGGAAGGGGTGGTGTATTTTGCAGTCTCACAGCTAAATCGATACTAAATTTCTGCATCTGCGAGACTCATCAAAATGTGCAAAACAAAATATAAGTATTTTCGAGCTCGAAGGAAACAGGAATTAAATAAAAACTGGACCGCGCAAACTAAATGAGACAATGCATATAATTGGAAACCCTTAAACGCGACAAGTATAATAAGCTAATTGCGTGCTTATAAGGGGTGCATTTGAATCGAGATGAATTTAATTTAATTAGTTCGTCTGGCTCCATTCCGCCCTTACCTTTCTTAGATGTGTATTAAAATTAACATAATCTTATTAAAAATTAAATTGTATTTATCGCTTTATGGGACTAATTTCTTTATGTTATATACCAGGGGTGGCCAGACTTTTGCAGCAAGAACCTACCCGAAAATATTGAGAGCCGCACATAAAGTTTTTGGAATAATAATTTAAAAAAAATGTCAATCATAATATAAAATATATATAATATTTGTGTTTTGTTGTGGCTCAATTAGCTACAACAAGACTCTTGAAGAGCCTCATGCGGCTCGCGAGCCACAGTTTGGCATACTGTTAAATCGTTGTAGAACAATTCGAATCGTAGTTATAAATTGAAAACAAAAATTGTCTTAGCTTGCAAACACAATTTCACTTCCCCAATAGTCATAGTAACAATCATGAGAACCTACGACAGGGCAGATCATCAACACTAATTAACTTAAATCGAAACATATGTTCTATAATTGATCAGTTTGGTTTTCATTGTAAACACGACACAATAGCACTGTGGTCAACTATACAAAATGGTAATAGAATTGAATGTACTGTACTTTATTCGATTTACATCCAATAGAATCAGAGATGCCACAGGAAGTGTTTTAAAATTAGCAATAATACGATTGAAACCTTCGCTGATGATACAACAATATGATATTGGAAGACAATACAGCAGTATCATCTAAATATCTATAGAAAAATTTAGATAAGCTACAAGAATGACTCAAATGGGGAATATCGATTAATGAAATAAAATATATATATATATAATATTCACACTAAACAAAGACATTTGCCTAATAGTAAGACTTAATGCCCAAATCAACGAAAGTCAAATATTTATAAATGCACCTCGACAGCAGCTAATAATGAAACCAGTATAGACGTATCCAATTGTGGAGCCAGAAAATGGAATATATAAGTTATACAAATCAAAATTCCTAAGAAATATTATCAGAGCACCGTGATTCATCAGATATAGACAAATACATAAAAATCTCCATATCGATCTGTTTGAATAACAATGTTTAGTAGTAGATCCGAATATAGACTGCAATCTCATACTAATGTTATAGATGTTAACCTGATACCAGCAGACGAACAAATAGGCTTAAGCGTTATAAACCACTAGATTTAGTATATGTATTTAATTAATTTATTATTAATATTCATAATCATAAAAATGGTAAACATCCACCGGGAAAGTTTATCCATTTAATGTAACCCGCAAACAAATTTACTTATTGTTGACATTGAATAAATTGTAAATAAAATTATTACGACAAAAAAAAATCAATTGTCTTTACTTTATGTATTATCTTTTTATTATATTTATATTTAATGCATGACTCACTTCTATAAAGCATTAAGTAAACTGTAGTTTAAACGAATGTATTTTACGAATTTTATTCTATAACCAAAGTATTTGATATTTACATAGATTTAATTTAATATTATCGTAATAATCAAAGAAGAAAATAATATCATTATTGATTATTTATTCTATATACAATTAATTATATTTATATTTAAGTGAATCTAAAAAATATTTTACATATTCTTAAATAACGTTACTATTTCGTAATAAAATTTGATACATTAATCAAAGTTTTTCATTTGCGCCAGGTAAGCGAAAAAAATATATTTTTTTGGCCTTTCGCGCATTCCCGATTTTTTTATGCCCAAAGGTTTTAAAGTGGTTTTACACGGTTCAAGTCTTTATCACTGCTTATCCCCTTCCAGGGGTGGAATATTTAATAAAGTCATTACTCAAACTTTTTCCCCTTTTCTCGATATTTAACACGACCAGATTTTTTTTCTTCATCCCTAAATTCGCCTACCCTCGCAATCATTAATTGGGGAATTACGTTCGTTGGTTTATTAATTCTTGAAGAAGAAAATAAAAAGACAATCACTTTTATAAACTGCCTTTTCGCACTTTATACATTTTTTTTGTTTCGTTCTACTTCATTGAATCATAATTCTTGTGCTTCAAGGCACATAAATTAATATATTATTTACTTCACTGTAACAATTGTGATTGAATCAGTTTAAAATACAACATTTCTAATAATTTTACTATCAAAATTGTCGATTCCGTTTAATTGGTATACCGGTTAATTGAGTGGCTTATTACAGACAAATCCTAAAGAAAGGAAACAAAACTAAGGAAATAATAAATGGAAATGGAACGGATAATTGAAATAAATCGGGACGTCCCGTTGTGTCCCGATTAAGCGAAATCGACAGTAGTATTTAAGTCAGGCCAGACAATCTTTTATCATTTGACTAACAACAAAATATATATTCTTGAATTCATTTCTACATATTCTAATTTTTTTTATTTGGTATATAACTATACCTCGTATAGTGTGGCTTCGAACATTGCGGATTTACAAGAAACTTAGTACACATTATTTTATACATAAGTGATCATTTTATACGGTTTTAAAGTACTCGATTAGTCCGGTTTTAACAAATCGCATTATGCAAGGTACTGCTACTGCTTCTATTAATATTCAAACACCACTAGTTTTTTCGTTATTATGGTATAATTCAATATTAATTCAAGATACATTTCTTAGATGTTAGTAATAAATCGAATAAATCTATATAAAAAGTAATATATTCCTTAAATACTAAAATACTATTAATAGATAAAACTACGATAATAGAGTACATATCTATCGAAAATGTGGTTCATTCTGGAACAGACAAGGCTGTGAGGATGTGGGGTTTTCCAATTTGAACCTGTAAGAGTTCAATAAAATTGCAATGTAAGGTATACGTTATTTGGTTTCGATCCGACCTTCGTCGCCCTATTTTATTGCTGGGATCAATTTAGTGAAATTAACGTTTTACGAGCAAAATAAATATGATAAGTAATGGGTCTGCACAAAAATACGTGAGAATATCGAAGGAAGGTAGAAATGTAACATAAAATAAAACGAAATTTATTTCAAAGCTTAACATCAGACATTTAATTAAATTAATAATTCAATTAATAAAATAATAAATAAATAATGTGATCAAATTTAAAACAAAACATTTTACCTTGACAAAAAATCATTAGAAGTTTCTGAAAATAAGTTAAAATAATTTTTTAAAGGCTACAAAAGACTAAAAAAATACAATTATTGTAAAAACTTCAGGATTCATCTGTAATATTATTATTGATATTGAATTTTTAATTATATTGATGACAAAGCTGAAGTAAAACAAATCATAAATTTATTAACATACTAAATATTCTGAAATAATGTTTTCATCTGAATCTAATATAGAAACTGAATTATTGAGTAAAATTTAATATTTTAATTTCATACTTAACAAATTATCTGTAATTTTTTGTCCAAATATTTACATGAGACTGATAATATTTAACTTAATCACTAATTAGTATATAAGTGATTAAGTTAAACATTATTAGAATATATAGTAACAATTATCTTGCAATTATCTTGAAGATTGTAGTAAAAATATATGTTATTAATCCATTAGATATGTTTGTTGTGTGTATCTTTGTCATATTAAAATATAATATTAATCCCTGTATAGTTGAAACAGGGATGAGCACTAAATTAATTTGGAACTTCTCCCTTACAATTACAGCAATAGTTTTCGGACTATGTTGGATGTAATATTAATATCCATATAGGAACGCACAGGCCGTACCCCAAATATAATATGGAGATCACGAAATCCGTATTATGAAGGATGTGGACTACAAGTCCTGTGGCTGGGGTAGGGGCCGATGTCATGTAATATTGCGTGAACTGAAATACAAATCGTGTAATTTGCGCTGGGCGCGAAATTATGCAGCCAAAATATTCTTAAAGAGGAATTTTTCATTCTTATCCGCCGGAGATTTGTGTGTCGTAATTTGCGGGAATGTGCCCCGAGTGGCCGGAATGTCAAATGCGGAATATTTTTGCACGTTTGCGCGATTTGAGAGTGGAAGAGTGGAAGCGAGGCGAAAAAATTGTCTGCCCATTAGTGAGAAAGAGAGGAAAACTCATTTTTTTTAAAGGAAATGGAAATAAGAATGTGACGAAGGGGTCGCGATGAACCCAAGGGAAAAGAGCGATTCCAGATTAAATTTTGAGATGATCCTAGTAAAAATTACAATACTTCATCATAAAATTCTACTTTCTGAGGTAACGAATACTATATTTTCAAATCATCTGAATAATTTTATTGTTATTATACTATTTATATATTTATACACCTATCTCTCGTTTTACACGTTACTTTTTTTACACGTTTTCTCTTTTACACGCTTTGAAAAAAATAAATTTTGAGAATAAACTGGGTATGATGCATTAATGAATCTATGATAATTAATGAAATAATGACTATATTATTTTGCTTTTCAATATTTTTGTTTGATTTATGTACCGTAAAAAAATAAAAAACTTTGTGTATAATAAACAATGAAATTATGTTTTTTGCATACTTTTCGGTTTTACAGTCAAAAAGTTACAATTTTGATTTACACATTTTTCTTGGAACCTATCTACTGCCTATCTACTATAAATCTGGAAATAGGTTTATTTATTTGTTAATGTACGTTAATGGGAATGTTAATTTTGTTTGCAAGAACGTACGCTATTTTTTTTTAATAAAGTAATATTAATATCCATTGGCTTTTTTTTCAAATTGGTTGACAACGCATCACATGTCAAATTATTTTAATTGTAGTTTTCTATTTAAACTGTTATGGATAAAGTTTGTTGAGTTTTTCATCAAATTTATCAACTTAGATAAAAAATTATATTACTTTCTAATATTTAGATATCATTATATACCGTGATTTGAAAATAATTAATTTAAAATGAAATATATCCACTTCAATATTTACGAAGGGAGAAATTTTCGGAATTAAATTACAAATCTAAATAATAGGTGAATGAGTTCAAATATTTAAGTGTTTGAAAAGGATGGAGGGATTATAAACAACGTATGTATGCTAGCAAAGGGATTACACAATATTTGAACAGGATGCAATATCAAATTTAGTATTAACAATTTTTGAACAATCAATCAATTATTAATTATTTAGTCGAATTAAATTACCGTCCAATTTAAAGAAAAATCGAACTAGAAATAATTTAAACTTTAATTAATTAGCTTTCGTTTGCAATAATATATTGTCTTTGGTGTTAATACATTTAATTCAATAATAAACATAATTTATTGCATAAATATTTTTATATACACATAAAGCAGGCTCGGTCCGTGCTGCTAAAATTTCAAGTAAATGAGGCAATCTTCGAACATAAGGCACTAGATTGAATATGAAAATACTCATAGCATCGTCTTTCTGGTAAAAAAGTGAAACAAATGCGATTTTAAGTTTGATGCTTTCCTTCAGTTTCATAAGTTATGGACAATAATCATCTGAATTGGTCGTTTGCTTCCTGAGAAGCAGCTCATAATACACAACACCTTTGTAATCCAAATTGATAGCATGGCCT
The DNA here is from genome assembly GCF_001412225.1 of Nicrophorus vespilloides. Taxonomy (NCBI): domain Eukaryota; kingdom Metazoa; phylum Arthropoda; class Insecta; order Coleoptera; family Silphidae; genus Nicrophorus; species Nicrophorus vespilloides. The sequence continues at coordinate 34,510 of NW_017099523.1, forward strand.
TTTTTTGAAGCAATTCAGCTTTAATTTTGCTGGTTCATCACGCTTAGACTGTGATTATTTTCGATAGATGATATTATTATAGACAATCCATATCTCATCAGCAGTAATGATTTGTTTCAAAAATGGAACGATTTCATTGCGTTTGATATGAATATCGAAAATATTGATTGTTGCTAAGTGATATTCTTTCAATTCACGAGGAATACAAATTCTGAGCTTCTTAACGAGTCCAAGACATATTAAGTGATTTTCAATTTTATTTAAATTTATATAACCATTTTGAAATCTTTCGTACATCTATAATATGTAACCGCAATTTGCATCTAAAATTATCAAAAAATAACATTGTCAATTCCTTCAAAAACAAACTTATAAATAACACATATACATATAAAAAATGGTATATCAGTTAGTTATGTATTAAACGTAACGTAAAGCAATGAACTATTCTGATATCCCTAGTGAAACTTGTAATTTATCATTTGAAAAATTGAGTAATTATGGTAAAAAGCTATTTAATATAAAATAAGGGTGTAGAATTATTTTATTATTTTATAATAGCACCATTAATTCATTATTCTCTATTATGCGTATTTAATTGTGGGGAATAAAAAATAAATAGATTAAACGCCAACGTGGCAAATGCCGCGTGCTAAATGGAACGTACGCTATCCACATGGCCTAATGACTAATAATAAAAAAAATACGGTTAAATTAAAACCTCTTTATACCATTCCTTTTTTAGTATCTTTTATAATCAAATCCAGTAAATAAAATACATTTATTAACTGCCAGTGCGAAAAAAAACCTAGGAATTATACATTCATGGCTCAATTAGTGCCTCAGCTTTCACAGCAGAAATAAATTCTAGAAAGCTCACATTTTTTCATCCTGAGTTTACTTTTTTTGCAGCCCTTCCTTTTCCTTCCATCACAAATAAAAACGCATTTATTCTTTTGTGTTAAAATATTTCATATGATATTTCCCGGAAAATTAATTTAGGGTCGTGTGTGCTTCAAGATGAGATGCGGGGAGCAAAAAAAAACGAACATCGTAACCGTGGCTTTCGGGATGCGAGATTTGCGTGATTATAGTCATTAGGAACGAAGGGAAGAAAATAAAAGGGAGAGAGAAAAAAATGCGCAGAGAGTGATGTATGTAACTGAGACGTCGGTGATAAGGGAGAGAATAATGATAAAAAAAAGTTATATGCGCAGGTCCCTTTTTTTTCTTAGTGCCTTCGAAGTCTGCTCCACTTCTTTCTCTCCTACTCCCTCAAACACGTCTCTGTCTCTCTGGAAGTGTCGTTCCCTTTTTTTGAGGGGGGTGGAAGAATATGTCTCCTTGGTAATATTTGGGAGGAACGAGTAATAATAAACAGACTTTTCGTTGAGGTCCTCCCTTTTATCTGCTCATTCCTGCAATCACGAACGAGAAACATTACACGTTCCGAACTTGAAAACGTCTCCGAAACTCTCTTCACTCACGTTATATTATTATTATTATCATCATCTTACGCAACTGTAATGTCACAAACAGTAAGATAGGGTTGCTTTCTTTCTGCTCATTGTTTAATGTGAATTACGTCCTCTTCTGTAAGTGCATTACAGTCAAACTCACTCGATTCTTATACAGAAACGCAATTTCCATTTTACACATATAATCTTTGATTATACAATTTCCATTCCATAGAAATTCTCGTTGAGTATAAACTTGACTTAAATTACTTCCAAAACATAAATTTGATGAAATATTTTAGATATTAAATATATACAATTCCTCGCATGATACGGCTTTGATCAGTGCAGATTCACTATAGTACGGTGTAACGTTGTAAAGTTGTCAACACTGAAAACTACGCTCCTCCGTAAAATGATGACTCCAGAATTGCGGGGAGACCAGATCGAACCGTGAAAGAAGACGGATGAGGTCTCTAGTAGAGAAGATATTCATATATTTGTGAGTCTAGAACCGTGAAAGAAGACGGTTAAGGACTACGGTGGGGAAGATATTTGTGTGTTCCAACAAAACGGTGTTGGTGCTCTAGTGTGAGTTCTTTCTCTCAAGAAAAGGAAGTAGTGTCCAGAACATTCCTACGTCAGGGACTCACGCCCAGCCGGAAATAGAAGATTTTGTTAATTTGTTTTAGTGCACGATCTCATCCGTCGTGTTACAACACATACATTTTAATTGAATAAAGGGCAAAAAGACCTATGGTCAAAAGCAATAATTAATCTTTCTTTGTTTTATTATTATTGTTCAGTAAAATAAATTTTAAAAAAATAGTACATATATACAAATTATCGTTATTCTCTAATATACAATCAAGTCTCTCGGCTATTTATTTTTATGCAGATTTAAAGTTCTCGTTTTCAAATAGAGCAAAACCAATTACCCAAGTATATTGATTTTTGTTACTTACTATACTTTTTTGATGATGTAATATATATTTATATGTGAGTGTAATATGAAAATAGTGGGAATTGGCAATTCGAAATAAATTTCATTTAATTTTGCAAATCCGATTCCCTTTTCTCTGGTATTCTCCCTTTTAAGCATCCGAACATCTTCATTCTCTCGATTCCACTCCGCAGTTTAATTGAGGCCAGCAGCCCGAAGGAGGTCGAAGGATTTCCCGCTTTATATATGCTTTATATCCTGAAGGAACTTTAGTTTTGCATAACGGCGCTTATCTTAATGTTTCCGCAGATAATGCGGCTGCAACGCCCCGACGTAGGACAGAGTCAACGAGAGGGTTAAAAATGTCGCATCCATCCGCAAAATAGAGAGACAATAAGAACTCTATAAAGAGTTCATTCCAGTTTTGAATCAATAATATGGTTTGAATTGATTATATAATGCATTGTATTATTTTATTCAATTCTACGCTAGAGTAACGATTAAGATGAGGAAATTGAGGAAATATTGTACTCTTTTTGTAATACAATTATTAAAGATATCTATGGAATTCCATGTAAATCAATAAGATGTATATTACATAAATCCTTCTTATAATGTAATTCTTTCGTAATGCGGTTCTCTTATATCGTTGTTTCTATAGGGTCTATAGTAAAATCCCGATGATATAAAAATCCCGACAGTATAATAGAGCTCAAATTCATAACTATGTTGAGAAAATATAGATGAGCATGAATTTATAGCATTAATTAATACTTCTACTTCGAAAGCATTGGTCATTTTGTGGATAAAGAATAGATTGAGTTTCAATAATATTCAAAATAATGTGAAAAGAAGACTTGATTTAGGTAAAGAATTCGTCTGATATCTATTAATTTTAATTTTCTTATTACACGGTATCCATTAATCAAGTTGGTATTACAATTATTATTTAAAACTTTATGTTACTAATTAAACTTGATAATGGATAAAGAAAAAAAAATGTAATTTATTAAATTTGTTTGTGGGTCAAGAAAAGTTTTGTCTGACCTAGAAAGAGAAAATAGTTGGAGTGGTAATAGAGTACATAATGACTATTGACGCGAATCCTTTATCCACGTACTTTAAAAATTCCCACAGTGCATATATACTAATGCATGCCTCACACTTTATACCAAAGTTCAAAACTCCATTTTCAGTCCACATCTATTCCCTTTTGTCTTATAACGAATTCAATGCATTTTAAATATTAATACTTTCAATTTGTTTGACAAATATTATAAGTACTTAGCAAGTATAATTATAAGCGGTTTAAGCTATTTGCTTTAAATACACTTGACAATTGTTTAATAACTTACTTGATTTATTGCAACCCGCTTTACTTAATAGTCAGAAATAGAGTAAATTATGAAATCTTAATGAATTATCAACAAACTAGTTTGATAACATAATTCAATGACCTTCTGAAATTAGAAAATCTAATATTCATAGTAATATATTGACTTTTAAATTTATGTTGAAATTATATTAATGCAGAAAAATGAAAAGAAATCAAACAACGAAAAATGTTAACAACATAAGGTGCTTAAATAACATTAAAAACGTTTTCTTTTTTTAGTGAAAATGATCCTCATTTAAGAGGACGTATTATTGTGAAGCGTTTAGAGTTAAATGCAATAACTCCTTATAGGCAATTGTTAAATGAATGAGAAAAAAAATACAAACAATCAACTTTAGACACATATTTTAAAATGTGATTTTACGTAGGATCTTTATGTAGGATCCTATCCCCATTCTGGCTATAGTATTTTTAACTTTGTTTCGCTCAACAAAGTAATTTCGCATTCTGTTCGTTAATAAGAGGTATCACTGTATTGTTAAGATAATTTTCTATAGCTATTATATCATTCACTCACTTGCCAAAATGGTTGCTTAATGAAACAATAAGTTCATGAGTAAATAAAACAATCGGTTTTCTATGTAAGGGAGCAAATTAAGTTTGCTTATGCAAAAGGAAGGGAAAGTTCGACGAGGTCGTATGTACATATGTGTGTGCACGGAAGTTGATGAGGGATGGAAGTCTTGGTGTGTACCTTTGGTGAGGAATGCTAACATACATACAAAAGGATGCCGGAAGCGGAAATCTTCGGGTCGGAAAATTTCACCCCGTTGTTTAATTCCCCTCCGTCCTCAACCGGCCATACACTCATACCCCTTTGAGGCCATGAGATATATACATATATATTTTAATCCTCAAATCCCATATATATATATTCCAGCTCCCAAAAATAGCAACTTAATGACTTTAATGAGTTGAACTTTGATGGCGCGGATTTCGGGGCTGCTAAAATATTTGTTTTGTTCGCTTAATAAATCATCTTTAGCAGAACTTCCTGGCACGGCAGCTGCCGCTGAATACAGTTTCACATGTTCACTCGCCGCCCCCCAGGATAAATTTTCGCCCTGTTTGTTTTCCCACTTTTATGTTTTAATTGTTTGCCGCAAAATTTTTCTGCTCGTGTTTTCACCTCGTCGCACACAAACGTATTTATTATGTGGAACTACACTAGATTTTTCTACACTTTGTACACACAGAGGCTATGAAATTCTGGAAGGGAAATTTATCCACCCACGACCTACAACAATTATTTTCAATTGTATATACGCTTCAACTAAAATACACTTCAAAAACAAGAAAAAAAACATTTTTTTTGTTTAATCAAAGTTAATAATATATGTTTTTAAAACTGTACAAAACAACACAAATATATACCCCCAAACATTGTAGATACCACATCTAAACACACAAAAATTTAATTAATGTTATTTTTCAATGTTTCTCATTTGATCACTTGTATTTTTACTAAAACTTTAATAATTTTTTTTCTGTCTTGTCACTTTGTCACTGTTTTGTTTTGTCATGGAACGGAATGTTTACTCCTATTTTCAAATTTACAATATTGATTAAAAGTATATTTCAAGTACTTGCTTACGCTATTTACTATTAGTTTTACAACTTCAATTTTGAAAATATTTCTATTACATTTTGTAATAATTTTTCAAGTTCATTAGATTAATAATATGATTAATGAAAACTAAAGTAGTTTTAGTATAAAAAATGATAATTAATTATAATAAAGTAATAAGCTTAACCTTGGTACCTTTATTTAGTGTTATAAATTGATTAACAGAGAAACCAGTTAATTCGTCTCTTATTTTAAGCTGCAGCTTTTCAGTTAATGGTTTAATAAATTTCATTAAAAGTTTGTCGTATGAAAAAGCTTAATAAAAGGGGACGCCATCCCTAAGTGTTACATAATTATGTAAACGAAGGAATTTCAAATAGATACAAATGGAAAGAACTCGAGAACATAAAAGTCCAAAAAAAAAGTGTAATGAGAAGAGAGGAGATAATCCGTGGAAGGGAGACAAAAAGAAAATAAAGCAGTCTGCGTGCGAAAGGGCTAAATCGTGTTAATTAAAAATGAGAACCCTTATTTGATTAGCGTCTAGACGTGATAAAGGGATCACAGATTTTTGCTTGTGCACGCTACGACGCACTACAAATTAACGGAAGACGATACTTCTCCCATCACTTTAGTTTTTTTCTTCTTTTTATTCTTCATCATCTTCTTTCTCTAACCCTTTCAAACTTCATGAACATTCTATGTAGCAGTAAATTCACGTCGAGGAGGAATTTATTCCCGAATGTCATCGGCGGTGGACGGATTTACGGCCGACAGTATGATTCGGAATGAATAATGAAAACAGAAAAATACAGTAAAGATTTCGGAAACGCCACTATAAATCCTTGTCCGACGATGGCGAAACTTCGACGCTTCTCGAAATGTAAATAAAAAGAAGAAAGAAGCAAAAAAAAAGGAAATAAATAAATAGAAAAAAGTCTTCGTAAACTATGGAACGTTGACGTAATATTGGAACTGACGCCACCGCAACGGAAGCAACAATATTTTTGTTCCGTCGCAAAACCAACAGTGAATTTGCATGTGCATTTTGTTTTGGCCTCGTACCTCGCATCGCAAATATTTGTGATTTATATTTACACGTTTACTGTTGTTTGAGCAATTAATCATTGGGACGGTCGTGCTTTTATAAACATTACGTGAAATTATATCATTTCACAATATACATTTACAGTTGAATATTAAATAAGTATCTTATAAATGCAACATATGAATGCGAATTCGAATTGTCCGAAAAAAAAACATAATTGGCTAGGTGTTAAGATTCGAAACATTTAATAATTATTGGATACATATGTAAAATTGCATTACAAGTTGAAAATATTTCGCCAGAAAACTCGACATGTTTTCTGTGAAAACAACAAATTTTTCTATTGTGTTCAAAATGTTAACATGTTTCCTTATAATTTTTCAATTTCCCTGGATTAAACATTTCTATTTGTTATGGTGCATCTATAAATTACATGAGACAATTAGGTATACCAACAACTATGTCCACGCTGCAAATACACCACCATACACTGCCATATATTCATGGCTTTTGGTGACCAATGATATTTTGTTTGGGGCCCACAAAAACAGTAGTACTCACTTTACCCATGTCATCCATTTTTATTCATGGAAAATATTGATAAAATATTGATCTATTTAACTATTGCCTAAGGCCCACGACAACCTTAGTATGGTACTAGTGTACCTTGTATACTTGTATCATGCATTGACCCTATTCAGATTTTCATCTTAAGATACATTTCCTAACTCCAATTAGATACCTGTTTTTTCTGGAAAACTAAAAATATAAATCTGAAAAATTCCCGGCATTTCCCACTCTACTCATACATATATAGATGATCAATAACACCTCACTCAATAAGTTCGTAGGATGACAACAACTTTGGACAATATTTGACTTTATTCATCAACATAGTCTCCTACAAGAGTAATACATTCATTCCAACGCTTCTCTAACATTTCGATACCTTCTTGCAGAACGATTTATCTTTGGCCTCAAATACGCTTCAGTTTCGGAAATCACTTCCTCATTGGAGCCAGATCTCTTTCCCTTGAGCATTATTTTTAGGTCTGAAAATACGTCGTAGTTGCTGGGAACCACATCTAGAAAATACGTAGACGTTGTTATTTTTGCTTCACTGTGAGTAAACGTTGTACCCATTTCGAACAGAGCTTTCTCATAATCAAATGTTAATACAAAATGGTGAATACACTACCTTCTGATATCTTCAGGATGTCAGCTACCTCACGCAACTTCAATTTACGATCGGCCAAAGCCATTTTGTGAACTTTTTTTATGTTTTTTGCAGCAATTTTCGGATTTGGCATTATTTGTGTCTGTACGAAAGTGTTTAAAATCAGCAAACCACTTCTCTACCAATTGTCTCAACGAAGAAGAGTCCTCATAACACTTATCAAGACTTTGCTTTGCTTGAACGGTATTTTTTTCCCATCAAAAAGCAATATTTTATCCACATACGAAATTCATATTTCTTCATTGTTTTGAAAATTACAAAAGTAGCGTCACTAAACCAACTTGTGAACTAAACGTCAGATTGTCATGAAATTTTGACAGACGTCGTCTGGAGGTTGGTTCTTCCTAAAATCATATAGCTTTGTCAGGGGCGTCATCCTACGAATATATTGAGCCTGTGTACATAGCACTAATGACCAGAAGAAGTGTAAGAGATCACTAAATTGAAAAATTGATATTAATTTAAAAAAATATATGCTGATAAAGCAGCACAGATATTCAATTTCCGAATACTCAAGAATGTTTATAATTCATGATAACCTCATTCACAAAAAAAATGAATTTAATATATATGTTGAACATATATTATCGATCTATACATAGTTTCTAATTGAAAACGTGCATATATTTATTTTGCAAAGTAAAAAAACAACTTTTATGAGTAAAAAAATATAAATTTTCTCGAATTTTATGTATGTTCTAATGCAGTATTTAAAATTCGTATTTAGTTATGATTTGCATTTTAAAATGTTCACCGACCGCACTGGAAAGTAATAAATTTTCTTTAAGGACGCGAAAGGGATGAAAGACTGTAAAATTTCGAGTGCGGATTGCGAAACCACTTAGCATTTTAAATGAAAACTAACCGCCCTTCTTTAGCCTTGGATGTTGGAAAATTGCATGAGACAATTCTACTGTAATTGCGAATATTTTCCAGGAAACAAATACATAAAAACGGAGAGTAAAATATAAGATAATTATAATAGAATTTTCCATCGTATATGACTAATTTCTGAACGAGACATGATAATTTATTGGAATAATTCACAATCAACTATTTATACACATTTCACAAATGTTGGTTTTAAATTTTGTTATGTCTGATAGCAATTTAAATACTACATCAACACCTCGTATAGTCCGGATTCTCTATAGTCCGGTATGAAAATTACAAAACAAACTACAATTTAATTCAGCAAACTAATAATGAATTCTAAAAAAATAGTATACAATATAATAAACATAAACGATTGATTTATTTTTTGTTCGGTTTCTTTTTATTCGGTTTCAATGTCCTCGATTAGTCCGGTTTTTAAACAGTCTAGAATATTAGCGAAATATATTACTCGTACTATGCGAGGTATTGCTGTATTATTTATATTTAAAAAAACTGTAGTTAAAAGTCAATAGGAAAGTCGATGATACAAAGTATTTCATTAAAGCAATTCTAAGAACTGATTGAAAACAATAAAAATAATAAATATAAACAAATTTATAAATAACCTCTTTTCTGATAATTGATAATTTTACATATATAGTATATGTTGATGCTGAAAGTGACGTAGACAATATAACAGAAACTGATAAGCATTCGCTAAAGCAGGTCCGTTTTCAGGAGAAATTGTAATGAAATATTCAACTAAGATATGGTTAAATATAACAATTTAAAACTTATTTAAATACGTTATAGAGAACAAAGAAAATTCTAAATATGTAAAATAAAAGGATAAAATATTCATTTACAAAATATCGGTCAATAAAATTACATTTTTAAGAAAAAATGAAGATCGAAATTTTGTAATTTATTAAAAAAGGAACATTATGTTTTTTTCCTTATTTTTCATATAAAAAAATATTACATGCGTCAACTTTAAGTCTAGATAACCCAAGTTACTTACCTAGTAAAGACCAATTAATGATAGTGGTCCAACTAAAACGTCGGTCCAAGTTAAGCAACTTTCTCTTATATATTTATAAATTTGATTTACCTACTGGTAAAAATCAAGCTTATCATAGCTCTATAAAAATAACTTAGACGGTCCTGGCGGTATTGATAAACGGCAAACTGATTAGCCTGTAGTTCAAATGTTTATGAATTCTTGCGTATTGTGGTGCGGTTTGAAAACTTTATTTGATTTATTTCTGTTGAAGATGTCTGCCAGTGAAGTTCGATTAAATGTGAACAATTCACACGTTCGATATTCGAACGATTATGGTATGTAATCAACTTATTTTCTGATTTAATATTTATAATTCTTAACATTAATTAATTATGATCAATAATTAATCAATCAATTATATTTTTAATTAATTATAATTAAATAATATTATTATTGTCATATATTGGACAAAAATGTATTACACAAATTTTATTTATTTTCTAAAAAAATATAATTGATTAGCCCTTTGGCCAGCCTATTAGTATATATATTTATTGTTAAAATTTATTTATGTATAAATTATATTTTTTTTTCTCTTCTTCTTATGTATCGATGTTTGGCCAATAAATTATTATTATTAATTATAATTGACTAAAAGTTAATTGCATTTTTTTAAACAGAATTTAGAATGTTAAAACACACTTGATTATTTACTGCATTCAAAACATAAAAAACATCAACGTGCTTAATTAAAAATTGAATTATTGTACACGAATAAAAATTAATAATTTTATAGGTTTGTTATTGTGGCTTATCTTGATTTCTCATAAATACATGTTTATAAACAGTTTATTTCTTAATATTCATTAATAAATTGGAGTTATTACATATATGATTATTTACACATTTTTTTATGTATATAATTTATAATAACTGCAATAATTTTAAATTGATATTAATAAATTTTTTTTATTTTATACAAGTTTCATCATCTTTTTTATATACAAAATATTATTACATTATACAATTATTTTCAAGTGTCTTGTATTTGATTTTGAGTATATTGTCCCAAAAAAAAGATACAAAATTTGTGATTAAATATATTATGTTGATTTGAGTTCATGTTTTCGCAAAAAAGCGGTTTAAGTTTCCTTATTTTATTAAGAGAGAATTCATTATTTCTACTGAAAATTCCATGAAGTTTTGTCAATAATAAAGCGTTGTAATTTTGTATTTACTAAATTTAAATCCGGTGCTCTTATGGGTTTTTATATAATATTTGTATATTGATCCAGATAACAACTTACAACGATGAAAGAAGATTCTTTATGTCTCTCACATATCCGTTTATAAGATAAGATTTTTATGATAATAAAATGTATTTTTTAATAGAGGAATATTGATTAAAAACCTTGAAACGTAAAGCAAATGCTGACATTCCTCTGGCCAGAATGGGGATATGTTTCGTCCTAAAGAAAATGACAAGTTTCTTTTTTTCAAACCACGTCGTTTTCAATGTCATTTAAGCATCTTTTCAAATATTTAGGATAGCAAAAAAATAATTTCACAAGCAAAAATTGTGACAACGTACGGACAAAAAAAAAGTTGAATCAAACAGGCAATACCTTAAAAATAGATTTAGATTTAATTAGATTTAATGTTAGTAATAATAAGACGTTTAATTTTATCTTCATTTTTTGTTTGCTTTCGGTTCTAACAATATTTTCTAAATCTACCACTGACAAACTATCATTCAGCATTCAATAATTCAAGATTCAATATTCGAGATTTATTATTTTATAAATAAAAAAAAAACTGCAATAACAAGTTTATAATATAGATAATTATTTTCCACTAACTGAAATACAAAACATCCGTTTGTGGTTAAGACCTCTTCCAATTTCTGCAGATAAGTCGAAACTTAAAAATATTTATAAAAATATAACATTCAGAGCAGAAAGACTTATAGCCCTTACAAATGTTAAATTATTATATATTTGATTGTATTGAAATACATATTTTTACGTGACTATTGCAATAAAGATTATTATTATTAAACTATTGAAAATAGTTGAATTTGACCACTCAATTAAGAGATAGTATTATAATATACATATTATAATCACTTTCTATTGTATATACGTTTCTAATCACGTAAAACGCAAAGGAAGTAAGTGATATGACCAATCGATGATAGTGAGACCTTGCTGCGTGCAAACATGTTATTTGCACCAACAAAAATATGTTTCTTCCAGCTCACTCTTATACGATTGCATGTTGGGATTCCAATTCTGCTCCAACCCCTACCGATTTGGTATTAATCTGTCCCCTTCCTATAATGAAAACTGCAGCCTCCATTTCGTCGAATGATAGATAAACTGGCCGAAATAAAGTAGGTGTGTGTGAAGATATCATCAGGTTTTACTGCTCGAACGAGTAATAATGTGGTGGCAGGATAATAATCATAGAAAATATCAGCAGATATTTTTTTGATACTTAGTTTGGTCTAACAAAAATTGATAGTTTTTGATTCCTTAGATAACGTGTCCCAAAGATAAGTCAATAAAATTAGAAAATAAAATAGTTGATAGTGCGAGTAATTGTTCCGCCAAACCGGACTAATCAAAGAACTAAATATATTATTTTGTAAAAATTTCAAACAAAATTACATTACATTATTTATAATATGAATCCAACAATTAGTGGAATAATGCTTATTTTCTACCACTACAAAAATAAAATTAAAATACAGCTACCTCACATTGTGACTGTTTGCCAATATCCCGCATTGTTTGAAACTACACTAATCCAGGTCTTTAAATCCGCATAAAATATAGAGCACAAGACTCTATAGAAAAAGAAAACAACGATCATTTAAGTATAAAATGTAATTTTGTGAACTAATTGTGTAGAGATTTGCTTAAAACAAATATAAAAAATTGTTACTATTTCTATAATACATATGAAGCAAATCTTTATTATTTTAAATATGGTTTCGTCATTAAAAAAAATCTCAAAGTTTCATACAGTTTATTTTTGCTTATAAATTTCTAAAATTGACAAATCTAACAGATATGATCTAAAACCATTTTTCAAAAGTTTTCTCCAAATTTTAATACTAATCTCATAAACCATACAAAATTAAAAACATTGATGAAACATTGATAACATCTTAGTAAGAAAAATTTCATAATTTATATTAAGTCATTAAGTATCCGATTTCGAATTGAATGTTTGATGTATAATATCTCAAACAAGAAGTACTATAATTAATCATAGTATGTGCCTAAACTATCTATACAATTTTGCCGATAATGCCAAAAACGAAGAAACCTGAAGAGCGAGTGGTGTTAAAATCGCGAATAGCGTTTAAAGCTTACTGGTAATTTAATATTTGTCCCTATAAGATGTGGTCGAATAGTGATCGTCAGTTGGTGAATATAGTGAATGACTTACCAAGTCCAGCTCTTGCAGTTTGAATAATGTTATTTGTGTGACATTTGATCGAGCATTGTCCTGAAAAAGGTTTAGCCTGTCTTTATTCACCAATCTTGTCTGCTTATTCCCAAGCTCCCTCGTCATTTTATCTATTTGGTAGTCTTATGAAGCTGTATTAGAAAATACCAACGCTCGACCTCCAGTCACTAAGCTTTTTTTAGTGAATGTTTGGTTTCGGTGTATGTTATCCAATCGTTCTGCCGAATGCTTGCGATTATCGATAAGAATCGATTTTTCAACATTCGTATAAATATGGTGTAAAAATCAGTTGCTTTATGTCATAACAGTAAAGAAAGGCAAGCTTAGTATTTTTTTTGTCTGACGTTGTTTATTTTATGCAGAACTCATGTCAAACCTTACTGATAATTCAAGGGTGGTTTCAGGAATATCCGTTTCCATCTTGCTGTCAGGTCGCCACGTGGTTCATTTTGAAGATTAAAATCGACACATTCAAACTTTTCATAGCCACATCATTATACTTTCACAATTGTATTCATATTTGAAAATAACCCTAAATTTTGAATTATCCATGGTTCCAAATTTAATCTACTAAAGGCAATTCGACAGATAATCACAAACAAAAACATTTCACTGAAAGCCGAAATATCTTTACAATAAAGAAGAAACAATCAAATGGTATCAAAGTTGGTATTTCAATATTCGGACATTTCATACTTAAAACCAATAGTATAGTTTATCTAACTGGAGAAAATGTCTGCCTATATTTGTCAATTACAAGAATAATTAAATTAAATTTTATTTTTAATGTTGAATTTCAATCTGAAGAAGAAATCGTTTTTTATTTCTTCTAAAAAATAATTATAACAAGGAAGGGATTTACCTTTGTTTTATAGTTAAATTTAGTGCAATTACTTTCCTAGAATTAAATAAATTCATATTTTGCTTATGGGCGACTAATAGCCGAATGATTAAGTCGCCCATAAGCATACCCACATACCAGTGGTCACAGGCTCAAATCTAGATTGTAAATAAAATTACACGACATAACAAAACGCTTAAGTATTGGACTTAATATTTTATTTTAGCATTGGTTACTGAGTTCAATAGAAATCTGTGTAACTACAAATATAATTAATGTAGGATAATAAACTCATTATGTATAATATTTTATATTTATAAGTTGGAAATTCCAAGTTTAATCTCAGTATTATAAGATATTATAGAAGTAAGATCACGCCTTTAATATCAAATTACGTTCTTACTCATAATTCATTCCATTTATTGATACTGTAGAAATATGTTGTGCCTGTGTGAACGAGAACATTTTCAAATTATAATTTGAAGATATTTACAATTCCAATAAAGTTATAAAATAAAGTTTACGTGCTGTACTTAAAACATTGAAAATCAAGATTAAGTTTTGAACCTTTAAAATCCGTAGTGAAAATTATACCAAAATTAAACCAAAGTTTAAAATAAATATGTTGAGTTCTGGATTCCATAATACAACTACCATAAATAAACAACTGTACAAATACAAGTTTGTATTATTCAGTAAAACAGGTGCTACACGTCTTCAGATGTCCTTGCTCTGGGAAAAAAGTTCTCCAAATAATCGAGATATACTGATTCAAATTAGGAAAGGCTTTTTGCTTAAAACAAATAATGCTAAAGCTGAAAACTCACTTAAAATTCTCATGAAGGCTGGTGTACTATCTTATAAAACGAGTTCTCAAAGCACTGAAACTATAGCTTCATACTCAGTTGTAATTTCAAGATTGGAATTGGAACTCACTGACGAGGATATTGCCATAAGTTTAAGGAATTGCCAATATAACTTCCGATACTGTAAACGTATTATATCGAAAGTGACTAATACAAAAATGCAACTAGTACGAGTAATAACTGGAGATAAGAAATCCTTTGAAAGGATGCTCGCAAGCAAGTATTTTTTCTTCATGAATAGACTATATCCTATTGAAGCTAGTAAAACTCAAAACCCAATACCTCGGTCTTTTGAAAAATTATCATCTTTTGATGATAAATATAGATCATCTAAAATGTGTAAGCAATCCCAAAAATTACATGACTACTCTTCTACTTCTATACCATCCAGATGTAGTGATAGTGACACTGAAAATAGTGAAGAATTACCTTCAAATTACACAAAACGATCACCAAATTCGATTAGATGCGGATATTCTCCTAATGTGAGAAACAGATTCAATAAAAAAACGACCTCCTATCTATATCCATCAAGAATCTCGGCTGTTCGGAATCGTAAACCGTTAACTTTTCATGATTGTATGATGAGTAAGTACAAAGTTTATCGATAATCTAAGGAAAATTGCATAAGTACTTAAAATTAAGTGGCTTAAAGAAGAAGCAATTATATTGCACTTATTTGCATTAATATCATTAAGTATGAAATGTAGAATTATAATATATAACAATATTTATTAAAGCCTCGGCAACCGGAGCCGCATGTGGATAGCGAAAATGAATTTTACTAGCAAAATTTGCGTCTACGTGCAGTTCCCATGACCTTAAAAATGGTTATTTGTTTCAAAAATGTTGCGGACCTTGTATCCTTAAGAAAAAACAAAATAAAGTTTAAAAGTAGCAACTCTGTTAATTATTTATTTAATGTTTCGTAATAATAATTAGTTTCCCAATCGCTAATTATATAAATAGAAACAGACATATTTAAAGAATCCGTGAATAAGTGAAACATATTTAAAATCATAAATCAATTATTTAACAAAAAATATTCGAAGTGTATCCTTCTAGAATGAATTGAGTGAATCATTTAAGTGATTCAAAGCTGAACTATTAATTGACAGCACGTAACCTTCTTGATAAACATTTCAAATAAAATATTGCTGATATTTTAGTCGAGACTTTGTATAAAATATATGAAACTAGAATTTATAATTCTTTTTTAATTTATTTCGATAATTTTCGTTGAAATAATATATTTCGCATTGTTTATATCCTTTTTATATAATTTATATATTGCTTACAGATCCACTCTCATTGACCACAGACGATAAACATGATAACAAAGAAGGTTAGTCTTTTTTTTTATAAAATTAGATATCGACTGATTACTTCAATTTCAGCAATCGAGGATATTATTTATCCGGAGGAAAATGAAACTTTGGAAGCTATACCGAATGAAGATGATAAAAATGCATTAGCTGCTTTCAAGACATCCGCCCAAGGTAAAAGATAACAAAATCCATTCAAAAACCATTCAAATGTTTGCTACCCGAATTATTCGTTAATCTATCATCGTTTTAAGAAGTGGATTATCCGATTTGTTCGCAGTCCAAACTATTTGTTAACCCATGGGTTTTCAAACTATAAAAATTTAAGAAAAACTACTATTAACAACAAAGTTCGCCCTGAGATATACCAATGTTTTGACTTGGGACATCTAGCAAACCGAAAAAGTTTGGAAGCCCTGCGTTAACCCATCACCCACTGTGTACATATATAAAAAATATATTTCTAATTGTTCTTGTTCTTTGTAGGTATGATGGATATTGCTTTGCTGACATCGAATGCAAACCAACTGAGATACCTGACGATGCTCAACCAGAGGAGTGCATTTTACACGCTTCTCATAATTTTGATTAGCACGTCACTGTTTCTGCAAGTGGCAGTAGGAGTTTGCTTAATCGTTCGTGCTATGGGCGAGTACAAGAATCAACCTGAGAGTGCGGCTGTGAAACATATGAACATCTTCGGCACCTGCGCGGTTTATGCGATTTTGATCATCAATGTTTTCATAGCCAGCTTTACGGATATACCAGCACCACTTACATAATTAAATGACAACTCAAATTGATTGCATTGAATGCAAACATGATCTCATTTAGCATTGAACGTTCCACAATTGAATTTTATTGATTTAAAATTATTTCAACAAATGATATATCGTCATTTGATATTAGGTTTTTTATAATAACAAATTGATCATATCAAAAATGAACACAAACTCTTCTGTTCTCATTCACCAACTCACCATTCACCTTAAATGTTCCAAATTGAATAACATTGAAGACTATTGAAGACTATTTCCATGAATCATGTGAAATCATCACATAAATTAGCGTACGCTAAGCGAATAATTATTACTTTTTGGTAGCTCTTATCTCTTAATTAATAGTTTAATCTTCTTCATGACTTATTATTTACTCTGTTATTATAAATTATATTAGTTGAAAACATTGGTATTCGTGTATATGCATTTTATTTCGGAATTAGTATTATTATAAATCGTTGATAAAATAAATACGGAACGAAGGACCATTTCCAAGCAAATAAGAACCATCCATTATTATTTATAAAAAGAAAGAGACGAAAAGAAAACAATGTGAGAGGAGAAAGGATAATTTTGTCCTCCGCGACGGAACGGTGGATATAATCAATATAAAATGGGGAGGCTTTCATTTCGTTTTCGGCCGTGATTGAAACAAACTACCCCCTTTCGTACAGGGTTCAACTCGGCAATGAAAACAAACGACACTTGAAACCGGAAATATTAAACGGACGCCATAATTTCCGGACCTCTTCCACCCCCGGATGGATTATTCAAACAAGTTGCGGTCCCATCCTTTTTTTTTTACCGTCGAGCGGTATTTGCACTTGCAAGGGGATACAAGTCTGCAATAAAATTCTAGTACATAAATTCCGGCAGATGGTTGTAATCGTTGCAGTTTTCGACCTCACGTGCTCCGCGATGAGGGGGAGGACTAGCAGACTCGAATTTTCATACTGCTCGTAATTAGATAAAGTCTATTAGGTACCTTGAGGGTATATGACCTTTTACAGTTGCCGTAAAACATTTACGACTTTATCAAAACACGTTCGGAAACGCTCATTTGCGAATGAAGTATTATATACGCAAATATTAAAATGCACGTGAAACGAAACCGTTAAAATATACTTAGTGCGTCATTCCTGTGCGTTTTTCTTTTGCTTCTATTTAATTTTTCATCTCTTCGTTTAATGAGAGCGCCAATGCACTGCGTTTATAATTAAAAGTCCTTTTTCATATTTTATATTGCGTTTATTTAAAGATCAAAGGACAACAGATATTGAAATTAGCGTATTTTTAAAACGACAAGACAATGAATTTCTCTACTTCAAACATATTTGTTATATAACTGTTGTATTGATATTATGTAATTCAATTAAATATTTAAAAAAAAACAGAAATAACCTAGTTTCGTCTACCGTAAACACATTTCCTATGTAATCATATGTTTGTATTGTAATAATTGACTTATATTGTTTTGCTTATGTAATTATATATATATATATCTCAAGCAGGGACGTCCTTTGGAGGTTGGGGCATAAATATGAGTGAATGAATGGCGAAGAAGCTTCTAAAAAATCTGTGAGAGCATCATAGGTTTGTCATCACTGGTCCAAGAAGACCATGTCTAAATCTATCCCTGATTAGATGCTTCATTCTTCGAAAGGTGTAAAATAAACTGATATAATTCTTGTAGAACGAATATGCGAGTAAGATAATTATTATGAGAATTAGTGCATATTTTTATATTTTGTATACTAAAAACTACTTTTATTTCAATTAAAATAACTATTATTATGCAGTTTATTTTAAGTTTTGTCTAGAACAGCGTTTCTCAAACTTGTAATTGTAATGCACCTTAATTGCCTTGCCTTGACACAAGGTAACAGCTGTCATTTCTCAACCCATTAAACATTTTGGAAGCTTGTCTAAAAATAATTTAAATATACAATATATATGTATGACATAAATCATGAGCAATTCGAAGACTTCTCTTTAGAATCGTAAAATCGTCTATTTATCATTCTCTTTTATACTTCTCAAATTGTTTACATTCCATGCAATTGCATTCTAAAATACTTTATTTCCTCCTTTAATTTATTTTTTTTTCTAAACTATTTTAAAAGATATATCAAATGTTTTATTTAAAGTTTTTGACAAAGCCTAATAAACTAATTGACGTTAAGAATTATAGGTTTCGCATTTAAGATTTTAAGGAGCTTTCACATGAACAACCGCATCGCCTTTGAGAATACTTAATTACCTGGGTACGAATTTAACGACGATGCATATCGTGATTGCATGATCATTATTATCTGAAGCACTTAGCGTACATATCCCAACTGCTTTCCTATCTCTTTTGTATTTAAGTCTGAGAGTCTTGCTTCCAAGATAATTGATGACTCTGTAGCCCGTTTATGGATGGAGAATTCCGTTCCACGTACAGAAACTATTCCAAGCATTGCGCGCTGTTTTCAATCTCACAGTTTGATAAATACAATAAAACAAACAAATTGTTAATTTTCAATAGTTCTTTCATTTAACTAATTCTATAATGTAACTTATTGTGATTAGTTACATTTTGCTAAAGGTATTTTTAGAACTTTTATAATTCAAATATAATTTGTTTGAACACCGAAACCATGCGCATTAACAATAATAATCTAATTGCTTTTAAATTATTATCATGCACATTTTTTTTTCTTGACACAATCATGAACTTACATAAATTTACATCAATTGTTAATATGTATATAAAAGTTTAACTTAAATTTAAAAGTTGATGGCGTATTAGTTAACTGACATTTTGTTCGGAAATCGTTGCGTTTTTATTTAATGTTCGGGAACCGAATCTCTCAAGAATAGAGGTTCCACTGTATTTTATTTTTTTTAATATTAATAAAACAATATGATTATTGTAGGTGTACTTATATACATCGATCTAAGAAACTTAGTTCAAAAAGAACTATCGAGGTTCGTAATTAAGTAGAAGAAAAACTTTGGATGGCCGTTAACAAATTACCAGCAAATGGAATATTTAAAGGCCCGTCGGAGTTTTAGTTGAGAAAGTAGACAAATGCTCATTACATATTAACCAGGCTGCGACTTTTCATTTCGAGGCTTCAGCACGAATGAAAAAGTCCAAAAAGATAAGTAAATTGAATGAAACAATGAGAGACGAAGGACGAAAGTCGAACGAAAGAAATGGCAAAAAACTAATGAAATTAAGAATGCCATGATGCTCTTGGAAGGAATACACTTCAATTGCGACGAACATCGCCAAAAATGATTGCACGATAAACGAAAACAAAAAAAATAATTACAATTCGTTTAAGCGAATAAAAATGAAGTGCGCTCCTCCATCCTCGATACGCATTTCTTTTGTGGAAACAAAAGCACGGATTCTTTTTTATCGTGAGAGCTCCCTTCTTTTCTCCATGTAATAGCATTCCATTCAATTAGGTTTCACTTTTCTTTTAGATTGAGAGAGTTCTAAATTGGACGATTTAAAAATAACGAGCAAATAAAAAGATACAAAAAATATACTAAGGTGTCTTCAAATTACGTATATTTGCAGACAAAAAAATTACATAATAAAAAAATCAATGAAAATTACAAAAAAAAACAACAAAATTAATAGATTGTATAAAATTTAACTTCTGATTATCTGATAGTTGATGACGTATAGATAGAGTATATTTACTACACAGTTTGGACATTGAGAAATTTGTTCGGAAACCGAAACAAATTTGTTTTTGTATTATATTCGGAAACTAATAGTTCCACTGTACATAAGAATAAAGATATTGAATAGATTATTTATAAATCTGATATTAGATTATTCATTGAACTAATTAGTAACGAACGAGAGTTCGGTAAAGCTTTACTGCTGTTCGTTTTTTGTACGTCTAATGGACATTAATGGGTGCAAGATTGGGATAAAACCAATTAGACAAAACCGTTCCGTGTTTTGCTGGAGAATTGAGGACGCGCATCAGGTGAACGAAATTAGCAGCCAGCTAATTACGTTCTCCTGTTTGTGCAAATTACGAATTCTGCAGCTTTACACGAGACACAGAGATTGCGTTCCGGCGCATTGCCATGCTCTAGGATTTGGATTGAATAATACGAAGGATTAAGAAAGGAATTTTCTTCGTCCTTCGAATCCTTAATACAGGAAAATATATTCAAACGTTGCTCAACGGTCTCAATTCTAGATGCTCAGAACCAATTTGTTTTTTATAACTCCCAAATTTATCTCCCTATTTATCTCACTTTTGTGTTACTTAAATCTCTTACATTCCTCACAATCTTAATCTATAAAACCTTTTTATTGAAGGTCAGAAAAACAAAAATTGTATTCTATACCTTAACTATATATAAATTATATAAATATTAAATGCTGTAACTATTATAATAAATAAACTGATTTTAATTGCTCGAGTGAAATTGCAGAGACGAAATTCGAATCTGTGTAAGGTTTTCTCCACTTACAACACTTTATTGTCCATCAGTTTAGTTCTCAAGAGCTTACATGCAATTAGGAACTTGCACAATGTCATTAAAATAACAGTTTTAATGGCACCAGTTACCACTTTTGCATACGATTATATTATTATGTAACATAATCCTAGAATTAAAATATCTTTCCGAGTGTATCAACAACATGTATTCTTTATATAAATGATAATTTAGCAATAAATAAATAAATTTGCAAAATTCGAATTTGTTTGATATATTAGATATTTAATGTTGATGAAATTAGAATTATATTGATAAGCCGCGTCACCTGGTGTCCCCCAATTTAATATTTATGCAAGAAATTTTTTTTTCAGCGGAAAGAGGGAGATCCAATTTATCCGTAATATATAGGCAAAAGGCCCCATAAATTGGGGGTAAATTAAGTCTCCTTTCCCCAATCGAGTTTAATTGACTGTTTGCTTTATGAACGCGCACCCTTCCTATGTGAATTAGTCCACGATGAATCTCTCCATCCGTGTGTATGTGTCCCCAATCCGGATTTTCGACAGCCTGAGCGGATAAATAAAATAATTTGTTCGGGACTTTTTTATGCGCGTAATGGAATTTTCTATGTCGGAATGGGAGGTAGCTGCAAAGGAAGGATAAACCTGCAGATATAAGTAAGGGAGCCATATAAATTCATGAAGTTGCTCCCCACATGACTTATTAATAAGGGTATTCCTTTATTTAAACGCTCTTTTCATACGCGCTAAGAGAGTGCGAGAATCGCGTGAAAAATTCAGGACCTCTGACAGGCTTTGCTTTCCACCCAAGTTTTATTTTGTATTATACTCGTTCGTCCTCCACCTCTTTTTTTGTTGTTGTTGCCGTGTGTTGTATTTGTATCCACGTCGCACACTCACCGCTCCTGAGCTACACTTTGAAGGAGGGTTGTAATTAATTTACGCCCTTTTGTAATCCGTAAGGCCGCGCTCTTTTTCATAATAGCGGGGAGCGCCGCAGGTGAATTTGCTGTAACCGAACGCCCACCGACCCGATGGAATAGCCACTTAAGGATTAAGCTCTTAGCAACACCGGAAAATAAACACAGCTTCGCACAAAGTGAAAGTTCTCTCATGCAATAACAATATACGCTGTTGTTTATAATTATTAATTTCATCTGAAGATTGTACACTCAGCTGGTTTCATTTTTCATATGAAGAAATGTACATCCAATCAGTAACAAACTTTTTACATATTTGCTTAATCTGTTATGGCTGAAAATTGATCCATTCGAATGTAATAAAAATAGGAAGTTTTCTTGCAATACTTTTATTTTATTACTTTTAAGTTTTTCAGTGTATTATTATAAATATTTAATTACTGCTCAAGTTGGTTTCATTTTTTAAAATAAGTTTTTTTATCCCTTTTCTTCATTTTGTATACATTTCTTTATTTGTTTAATTACAAAAAAAATAGATTTTATAATAATCTGATGGTATTATATATTCATATGTGTAATTTCAGTTCTCCAACGCCTCGGTTTCCGAATAATGGTACAATAACAATCAGAATGTCTCGGTTTCCCAACAGAATTTCGTTTCCTCAATAGGAAATCTGGTGACTAAGCACATGGATTATAAGGATTTTTTTCAGCTCTTAATTAATACTACGTGCTGTGGCTCTATAACAGCGGGCGGGGAACTTTTTTAACAATTACCCCAAAATATTTTTGCGTAAGTCGATATTACTCCCCCCATTTTGAAAAGAAAACAATCAATGTAAATTTTAAATAAACATTATTTATTGAATTAATTTACATTTACAAATTTATAAAAAAAAGTTACATGAAAATAGTAAGTATGTAATAGAAAAACAAAATAAAATTCTTAAATTGGAACAAACAAAAATTAATTGAAAACTTTCCCACTTCAGGTTTTGGAAAAATGAAGTTGCTTCATGTTTGATATAATTACTTTCCCCTCTTCAGGTTTTGGAAACATGATGTTGCTTCATTTTGATATAATTACTTAAAGGGACTTTTTGATGTAAGAGCAATTTGAATACAGTCTTCGGCGTTTAATCGATTTCTGTTTTTCGTTTTTATGTTCATTAGAGTGGAAAAGCCTTGT
>NW_017099523.1:57939-65232 GCF_001412225.1 Nicrophorus vespilloides
GCAATTTTGAAAGCCTTTGCAGCCTTTGACAACCAAAAAGACGACATATTTGCTTTGGTCTCAAATTGAATACAGTATTGGATCGAAGTTCAAGAATTGCCTCTGCCAAACTTGGAGGTTCTTCTGGTATGATAATAATTTCACATTTAAAAGGATCTACAACCCAATTCACAGTTTGTACATCAAGATCTGAAAAGTAGTCAGAGAATCTCTGAGTTTGGTAAGATGAAATTAGAAAAATTAACCGAAAAAAATCAATTTTACCCCATTTTGGGTAATTTACCCCGGTTTCCCGACCGCTGGCTTAGAAGGAAACACGAGGCAGAGGAGAGAATTGAGAGTTCTGCTGAAGCCGGAAAATTTTGTCAACGAAATGCTGAAGAGTGCAGAGAGCTGGGAGATTGAAACAGCATACATAATGGAGGTGCTACTGAGTAAAGAAGAAGAAGAGAGAAGGCTGCAGAGCAATGACAATCAGCATCGGAGAGTAGTACAGTGATACAGATCATGTATGCTGACGAAGAGGAGATACTTTGTTACAATTTAGTAAAAAATGGTAATTCTAGATTTAAATTTACTGAAGATAAAGTTTAGAAACTATCTCTTCTCTGTACATTGGTGCTACTGAGTATGAAGAAGACGAATAGAGGCTGCAGAGAGCTTACGAGGATAGAGGCAGTGGAGGCCAGCACTAACATGATCCAAGAGATGTGCCAAACAGGCAATGACAATCAGCATCGAAGAGTAGTACAGTGATACAGATCATGTATGCTGACGAAGAAGAGGAGATACTTTGTTACAATTTAGTAAAGAATGGTAATTCTAGATTTAAATTTACTGAAGATAAAGTTTAGAAACTATCTCTTCTCTGTACATTGGTGCTACTGAGTATGAAGAAGACGAAAAGAGGCTGCAGAGAGCTTACGAGGATAGAGGCAGTGGAGGCCAGCACTAACATGATTCAAGAGATGTGCCAAACAGGCAATGACAATCAGCATCGAAGAGTAGTAAAGTGATACAGATCATGTATGCTGACGAAGAAGAGGAAAGACTTTGTTATAATTTAGTAAAAAATGGTAATTCTAGAATTAAATTTACTGAAAATAAAGTTTATAAACTATCTTTTCTCTGTACATTGGTGCTACTGACTAAAGATGAAGACGAGAGGAGGCTGCAGAGAGCCTACGAGGATAGAGGCAGTGGAGGCCAGTACTAACATGATCCAAGGAAGTGCCAAACAGGCAAAGACAATAAGCATCACATAGTTGTAAAGTAATACAGGTCATGTATGCTGACGAAGAAGAGGAGATACTTTGTTACAATTTAGTAAAAAATGGTAATTCTATATTTAAATTTACCGAAGATAAAGTTTAGAATCTTTTCTCTGTACATTTTTTTATTTTTTTTTTATATATTGGGCATTTGGTTGCAATTTATGAAATATTTTACTGTGGAATAGAGTGAAAGAAAGAAAGTTTCAATCCTAGATTCAAATTGTTTTATGTAATTCCACAAAGAAAAAGAAAAATAAATGAGTTGGCGTTGGAGCGAAAGGAAACAATAAAAAAAGACGAAATAGAAATCTGCGAGGATTCTTTTTCGTCTTTACTGAAGATAAAGTTTACAAACTATCTCTTGTCTATACATTTTTTTTTTTTTGATATTGAGCATTTGGTTGCAATTTATGAAATATTTTACTGTGGAATAGAGTGAAAGAAAAAAAGTTTCAATCCTAGATTCAAATTGTTTTATGTAATTCCACAAAAAAAAAGAAAAATAAATGAGTTGGCGTTGGAGTGGAGGGAAAGAATAAAAAAAAAAACGGAATGGAAATCTGCGAGGATTCTTTTTCGTCTGGGGTTATTTAATTTCGTCAGCGGCGGCAATTTTTACACGGAGAGAGAGAGCCGTAAAGATTGCGGCCGTGGCTTCGGCCTCAGTCTTATTCGCTGATGGAAAACGGTACTAATCAGATAGTGTGCCTCCTCCAGTAGTCTGCAGAGAAGAGAGCGAAAGAGAGAAGATTCCCTATCCTATCCCATCTCGCCTCGGCATCTACGCGATAAACTTTCGGGATTATCGCAATCCACCCTGTAACTTACGCAGGACTACCAACTGATAAATCAGCACGCCACGTCGCTACGCTTTATAATTAAGCAGTAATTTACATTCACTCACTCAACTGGGCTCAGGCCCAGTGGGTTTGGTCTGTTATGTGGGGCGCTTTCTTTCCTCTCATCTACTTTTCTTGGTTGATACTTTTTTTTCTTTTCTTGCTGTAATCTGGGAGCGAAAGTAACTGCTCATTTTCCTTCCCTTTTTTTTTCTTTACTGTACACATTTAAGGCCGGACTTATAAACGAGAAATTAAATGGAGGAGAGTTAATCAAAGCTGAAAGCTTTTTTTCAGCTTCAATTATAACATGAAAAAATTATTGTTTACTTAACATCTGATTTCAATGTACACTTGGCTATACACTTTAAATCAGCGGTCGGGGAACCGGGGTAAATTACCCAAAATGGGGTAAAAATGATTTTTTTTTGGGTAATAGGAAAATTTTTCCAATTTCATCTTTCCAAACTCAGAGAGCGGTTCTCTGACTACTTTTCAGAACTTGATGTACAAACTGTGAATTGGGTTGCAGATCCTTTTAAATGTGAAATTACTAACATACCAGCAGAACCTCCAGGTTTGGCAGAGGCAATTCTTGAACTTCCATCCAATACTGTATTCAATTTGAGACAATCTGATTTGAGAGAATCTGTCGTCTTTTTGGTTGTCAAAGGCTGCAAAGGCTTTCAAAATTGCACATGAGGAGGCGGTAAAAAAATTGCTTGCCATTTGGAACAACTAATATTTGTGGAACAAGCGTTTTTCCACTCTAATGCAACATAAAAACGAAAGAACAGAAATCGATTAAACGCCGAAGACTGTATTCAAATTTCTACATCTCAATTTATAAAGTACATTATTGTAATCCTGTATTCAAATTGCTCTTACATAAAAAGTCCCAATTTTAAAGTAATTATTTCAAACATGAAGCATGTTCCCAAAACCTGAAGGGGGAAAGTTTTCAATTAATTTTTGTTTGTTCTAATTTAAAATTTTTATTTTGTTTGTCTATTACTATTTGTTACTATTTTCATGTAACTTTTTTTTATAAATATGTAAATGCAAATTAATTCAATAAATAATGTTTATTTAAAATTTACATTGATTGTTTTCTATTCAGAATTGGGGGGGGGGTAATATCGACTTACGTAATAATATTTTGGGGTAATGGTTAAAAAAGTTCCCCGGCCGCTGCTTTAAACTGAGAAATATAAAATTAAAAATAATATCAAACATTTGGAAACTTTATATTATTTCAAGAATATATTTTTTTCCAAATTTTTTATTTAAATCTTTGTTTCTCCAAGTTTATGTAATTTTTCAATAAGTTATTACATGTAGTTGTATTGTTTCCAATAGAATATGTAATTGACCTTGAAACTTACCGACGTGTTCTTTCAGAGTAAAAGCTTATAAAATCAATAACGTGACTGGAATCAATTAAACTTGTTGTATTTTCTACAACATTAATCTGAAAAAACTTTACATCATATATCTCAAATAAGTCAAGAATAAGATATATTTTTTTGCAAGTAATTGCATAAAGATTTTTATTCGAAATGCTGCTATGTTATTGCAAACTGTATATTATTTAGAGTGGAAAGAAATGTATGCTTGAATCGTTGTTCCCACGAGGCGGGCGTCTTCTTCCGGTATTCGGATTGAAAATCTGTTATGAACTCGGGTTTTGATACAATGCGGAGAGACGCCGCCCCCACACACATTTCCGTGGACTGCAAGAAGTTTCGTACATTGAATTACAACGCGAAATGTAATAAGTAACCGGTTTTATGATCCTGTTTTGCCGTAATCAGGATGTTATAAATATCCGGTGGAAAATGAGTCACTCGACTTGACTCTGGGTTCTCTGATTATTTAATATTCATCGCGAACTGCGGTCCGCTACAATTCCCAGCTCGATCATAAGATCAGACCTTTGTTTCGCCTTTAATTAAGTTCGAATCGTCAAGTTAAAGAAATTTACTTACTTTTTGTAATTATGTATTTAAAAATCATATAATTATGCACGTTATTAATGTTTTTAATTAGCAATAATTGAAATTTGATTGAAACATTGAAAATATATAAAAATTGAGATTAGTGAATTAAAATTCGCATTTTTTTTTTATAAATTCCTAAATAAAATTTGGTATATATAAAGTAAAAGTAAACATTTGTCTCTATTTTATCTAATTATGTTTATTTTGTCCATTTTTTGTATTAATTATATAAAAAAAATGTTTTCCCTTCGATTAAAGTCAATTAAAATAAGTTATGCAATTATGAATATTGAAAATGCGAGTATTTCAACAATTAAATATTACTTGATTTTTAGAGAGAGTTTGTTGTAATTATAAAAGTTCTTTAATTAATGAAATTTCCATTAAAAAAAATTATATTTCTTAAATAATATGTGGACTTTTTCATTAAATTTGAAACAAAACTGATTAATTTGCATCTGTTTAGCGATTTGCAGGTGCAGATGATTCATCGTTACGCAGGTGTGACAAATGATTCCTCGTAATAATTCGAGACAATTCGTGTCTATTCGACTACTATTTAAACGTTTTAGAACCGCTGTGATTCATCGCGACGCAGACAAGTCGCGTTTTCAGGTAATTTTGTTGATCAATTATTGAAATTTTTAATCACTTTCATTTGCATTAAAATTTGTCTAATAATGAAAACAATAGAAATTGTGAAAAATAAATCTTAATTAATATAAATTAATTAAAGATTTTTTATATTTTGCTTGCAATATTAACATTTGTTTTCTTTTCACAATTTTTTACTTTACTAAAATATATAAAATATCTATTGTAAATATAATTTAGGCTTTGAATAAAGGCTAACAATTTGGTTTTTCAATAATTCAAATGAACAATTTCTATCGTGGTTTGGCTGTATATGAATTGGCATTATTAATTAACTCTAAACATGAATATTAATTTCCGTGCCATAATAAATTGAATGCAAATAAATTAACTATTTAGTATATTCCAAATATTTCTCTAAAAACCTTTAACAATTGAAATACCCAACTAAATTAAATGGAGAGAATGTGTAGTTTGAATTTAATTAACAACTTAGCAAACGGTATAATTATACAGGTGGGACTCATTTTACGACTGGGTTAGGTTTTAGTAAAACGGCGCAATAAAATGATATTCTTGGTTGCCATCATTCCTCCTACTAAAACTTATGACCAACTAAAACAATTATTTCTGAAACAATTTAGTAATTTTGCTTAATTTCATTATATTTTAGAAAATACTTTGGTCGATAGCCCAAAAAAACAATATATGTTTTAATTATATTAAGTTCAGACTTTAAATTTGAAACAAAACGGATTAATTTGGATCTGTTTAGAGATTCGCAGGTGCAGATGATTCATCGTTGCGCAGGTGTGTCGCGTTTTTATAACCTTATAAGGATTTGTTTATCGCTCTCAGCTGCAGCTGATTCCTCGTGACTTTTCGAGTCCATTCGTGTCCATACGAAGATTGTTTAAACGTTTTACAACCGCTGTGATTCATCGCGACGCAGACAAGCGTTTTCATAACCATATTAGATAATTTTGTTCAACAATTATTGAAATTTTTAATCACTTTTATTTGCATTAAAATTAGTCTAATAATGAAAACAATAGAAATTGTGAAAAATAAATCTTAATTAATATAAATTAATTAAAAATTTTTTATATTTTGCTTGCAAAATTAAAATTTGTTATCTTTTCACTATTTTTTACTTCTAACATATAAAATATCTATTGAAAATTTAATTTAGGCTTTGAAAAAAGGTACATACTTCCAACACACTCTTCCATAATAATTCTCTACTTCTTCTGCGTTTCAACTTTGGTCTTTCAAGAAATTAATCGAAATGAGTTTTCTGGATCACAATTAAAAGATTTTCTAAAATCGCTAATCTTGGTGGAACAGAAGTACAAAAAGATTATATCACGTAAATAATTACAAATTAAATTAGTTTTATATCATTTATTTAAAAAACTAAAAAATACGGACAACAATTATAACACATTAATCATATTTAATTAAACAAAACATAATATTACAAACTGAAAGAAAAAACTATAATTTAGATATAACAAAATCGGTGTTGTTCTTAATATATGACACCTTTACTACGGTGCTTCTCGTGCCTATCGCGTCCTGACCTGGACGACTTCTCCTTGGATCTTCTCATGTCATTTTTCTTATCGACTTTAGACGATATCTTCACTGCAGTCTGGGCAAACATGACATTTATGTCGATATCTGTCAGCCCTTGACCCGTCCGCTTTTTGCATGACGGTTCCAACGGCGAAGTCTCTGATTCGTGAGTCCTTTTCTTCGACTTCACTTCATTTTCCTTGCTCGGATTTCTTGACTGCTTCGATTCCAACTTGCTTATACTGTCCTTATCACTTCTGTTTTCCTTCTCCTCAGGCTTATCAACATCGGACAGATCATCCCCAAATAATTCTACAAATCGTTTTGAAATTATACTTTCCTTCGACTTGTCTTCGCTTTCCTTGCTTAGATTTACTGTACTGTCCCTATCACTTCTGTTGTTTTTCTTCTCAGGCTTGGCAATATCGGACAGATCATCGCCAAATAGATCTACAAATCGTTTGAAATTCTACTTTTCCTCGACTTGTCTTCGTTTTCCTTGCTTGAATTTCTTGGCTGTTTCGATCCCAACTTACTAATATTGTCCTTATCACTTCTGTTGTCCTTCTTCTCAGGCTTATCAATATCGGACAGATCATCGCCAAATAATTCTACAAATCGTTTTGAAATTCTACTTTTCCTCGACTTGTCTTCGTTTTCCTTGTCCTTATTACTCTTAGGATCCGTTGAATATTTATTTTCCTTGGCACTAGAACTTGCACTTTTCGGTTTAGTCGGTACTCTTTTCTTCAGTACAGAGTTCAACTCAGTAGATTTTGATGTTTTACCACCACATATATCAAACATCGTAAGAGCATCACCGAAACTGACGCTCGATTTATGACTAATTGCACTTTTACCACTTTTCGAAGATGATTCAACTGTAACTTTGGAATAAGACATTTTGTATGTAAATAAGTTTTCACTGCTTCTCTGATGTCTGCTGAGAACTAATGATTTGTTTCATTCCTGAATGTCCTTAGGTTACCATCGATCATGATTTCAGGT
>NW_017099524.1:0-677 GCF_001412225.1 Nicrophorus vespilloides
AGACTCAGTCCTCTTTTTATGCGGTTTTGAAGTTATGCGGTTTTTATTTCAAGAAGCATTTTTTTTAAATAACTATTTTAGGCCATTTTGACACGTTTTGACACAAATTGGCAAACCATTTCATCGAAAAAGATGATAATTCTAAACGTTTCAACGCGAGCTTCAGAATTGCATTTCTGGATATCAGGAATTGTACAAAAAAAAAATAACAAAGCCTTCGCAAAGTTTTAAGTAATTTAATAAGTAATAATGAACAATTTAGGAAATAATTTATTGGGTTATCAAATTGAAGACAAACAAAAAAAAATGGGTTGCAACAGAAAGTAGCGCCAAGTGAACCAAAACAATAGATTTAACTGTGTTGCACAAGCAGAAAACAATAGAACACTTAATAAAGTGGACAGAGAGAAACAAAAAATAACAAACAAATGTAAATTAGGAGGCAATTAGCTTGTAATGATTTCATGTGGTAATTAGTATGCTAATGTCGGATGGTGGTTGGCACGTGTCTTTGAAAAGAGTTCCTCGTCGAAGGAGTTGTAGGGATTTCCCCCCATGTTCTATAGCGACCGATTTAGGTGTGGGTTTTTCGATGCAATTTCATTCATGCGAGCGCAGCGAACCGAAGAAATATAGCGCAAACACATGCAAGAAGACTACGTGTGTTGTATATGTGT
>NW_017099524.1:694-2901 GCF_001412225.1 Nicrophorus vespilloides
TGTGCCATTTGGGTGCGCCCCTCGAGGGGAGAAGGGTGATAAACAGCAGCGGCGTTTCGGATTCTAAATATAGGCTAGGTCCATCCATTATCAATTCAAATGGGATCGGAAGTTCAACTGGAAGCTGAAACCTCAGCCGATCCTTAATGTTAATTTTCTTCTTTTTTCCTTTTTTCGTTTGATTTGTTCGTATCGTGTTCTTCTCGCTTATTCTTTATTTATTAGTTGATTTCCCATGGGTCAAAACAATGCGCTCGTAAATTTGCAATTATTAATAGTTAGCCGTGGAGGAGACCGCGAGCCGTCGAGGTAATCTTAACTGTACGTTGCTGTTGCATAGCATACATAGCTTAGGTCCAAGCATCTGAAACATATCATTTTATACAGTTATGCAACGAGCGAGAAACAGAGAAAGAGATAGAGAAGGAAGAGCGAGTACTCGAAAACGTAATGTTAGATTAATTGCCGATGCCCGAGCCAAGGGGACACGGACTCGGCCATCATCCTCATGCGAACAATCCTTCATCATTGTTGTTGCGCTTCATTAAAAACCGCGACCCGAGAAATCTTCATACATTGTTATTATACCTTCCTCCTCCTACTCCCATATTTCGTTCTTGCACTGCCCTTCGGTGGTTTCTTCCTATTCCTCGCTTTTTTATTGCATTCCCTCCTTTTGCAAAGAGCTGCAGAGAAGAGAAGAAGGAATCGTGACCGCTCACGACCCATTCATCCTCACAATGCGACCGTAAATAGTCGTTCTAGCAATATTCCGGATCTCCAAAGGATATCATCGGGAGACACTCGCGGAGCGTGTGCAGATGACGGACTCGAGGCTTTAACAGTTACCACAATCCGCGACAACTGTTACCTACAAACTTGCACTTCTCCTCCATTCTTCGGCGCGCCTATTCTTCCTCAATGCTCAAGCGATTAAGTTAATTAACAGAATCGAGATTGGCTTCGAGCATCAAACATCTGCTTCGTTCAGTAAAATTTACTACAAATTTTCACACATTTGACATTTTGCGGCGTCTTCTTCGGAGCGTGTCAAATTGCTATGATTTTAATACATTGACGACGGCATGACCCACCGGTGGGTCATTAATTATAAATAATATTATCACAGAGAAAAAATATATAGATTCATAATTAAACGTATGTTCACTTACTAAAACAAACATGTAATTTATATTTGCAATTATATGTCAAAACGAACAGGTTTATAGTTTTTTCCTTGATGGATACGTGCTAAGTTAATTTCGTAATTAATGGTTGTTACGCAATATAGCGTTTGTCAATTAAATAAATTACAAAAATATATATTTACGAATGGTAATAATTAAGTAAATTTGTGTTTCAAAAAATTACGTATGAAAAATTGAAAATAATTCAATTATTTGCAAGTTACACTATTTAATTTATATTAATTACAGGTAATTGTTGGTAATAATTATGTTGATTTATGTTATAAACAATGCGCATAGAAAATTTGAAATTATTTACTTAGTTACAAATTCATTCAAATTTATTTCTATAATCAATGTTGAAATCGATTTTCTATAGTAAATTTTTCATATTTCGTAAATTCTAATATTATTAGTAATTATTTAAATTTCTGAATAATATTAGCAAATAAATCACAAACTACGGTATGATACGTTTTACAGGTGTAAAATATTGAAAAAATATACTTTAACATTCATTTCTACATTTGGCATGTTGCGATATGCATCGACGGAATGAAAAACAAAATGAAAACGAAATCGAAGAAACTTGATTAATATGCAATTAAATAATAGTTTTGTTGCTATGTACGCCACTGATTTTGACTGAGAATAACCTTAAGTCAATTACAAACTTCAAACGCCAATACATTTCTTATACATATTTTAATAATTCTTGAAGCAATACGTGATATTGTGACATAATTTAGGCATTCTTTGCAAATTAACTTGTGAAACATATTTGAAATTTTCATTCAATGCTACTTGCCGCTTCTCAGCTCCTAAGTAATCGAAGCGCAAAGGCATTGAAAATACAATATGATTATCAGAAGCAGATATTATTTCTGTTTCTAAAAAAACATTGCTAATTTATTCAAATACAATACAAGCTTAGAGCACAAAATGATATATTCCACTTGAATAGAAATTGCAATGCTCAATTATTATTATTGCTTATTATAAAACCTATAGCAATTTTTC
>NW_017099524.1:3027-3106 GCF_001412225.1 Nicrophorus vespilloides
GATGATACATTCGACTTGAATAGAAATTGCAATGCTCAATTATTATTATTGCTTATTATAAAACCTATAGCAATTTTTC
>NW_017099524.1:3131-31406 GCF_001412225.1 Nicrophorus vespilloides
TTTGATACACAGTGTCATGTTGATCATAACACTGTGCGCAATATGTAACAACTTTATGAAAATTTCAATATATTTCCCACAATTGTTATAAATTGCTTCAATACCATTAAAAAATGTACAAGAAAAATTTAAACGTTTAAAGATTATAATTGACTTAAGATATTTGACGTTTCTTTCAGTACATAGGCGTCCACGAAATTTTTTTTGGGGGCAGGCAACCCGAAAAGCGCCGTCCTTAACGTGTTAATATTAACATTCATAAATAGAAAAGCAATGAGATGAAATAAATCTATTCTCTTTTGCTACTTGGATCTGGTTGAAAAACATCAGGTTTAAGGTTTACTAAAAATATGTCTAAAGCACTTTGCTTCTGCCTTTTCCTCAGGATGTTTTAGAAATGTGACATTGTTTGGTCATTCCAGACAATGCTATTACGGCTTGTTTGGACATTATTGCGCGTCGTATTCCAAACAACATTTGGTTTGCGTCCCAACAGGACGTTCATCAAGTTAGTCTTATTCCAAATCGGAGATACCGAGGTATCACTGTATTTTCTAGTCAATATGTATGGTATAGTCAATTGAATGTTTATAAAAGTATGATTACAATAAAAAAACAAACTAAGATATTTTGTTCAATTTGCATAAAAAAAATAAGTATTGTTTCCATAATATTTTACAGAATCAATCTTTAATGTATAAACCAAATAAATGCATGATTTCTGTTTTCATATAAATGTGTTCTATGAAGTTTTCTGTAATATTCATATAGGCAACCAAATTTACAAATTTCAAGAATATTATTATGAATTTTGTGCTAGTAAATGATATATATATATATATATCGAAATCCTGACAGCCGAATTTCCCAATATTAATGAGTTTCTTAAAAATATTTTTTTAAGTATAAATAACAACAATTAATAATCAAAATTGTATTTTAGATTGTTTCTTATTGTTAATGTTTATTATAAATAAGTCTATATCAAATAATAAAGGATATTGTCGGGATTTTGATATTGTCAGGATTTCGATTGTTGTGATTTTGATTGCCACCGGTTAGTAAACAGTAAATTTCCATTTTTTTAAGAGAAGCAATAGAATTGGTTTTGAAATCATTATATTTTATTCGACAATAATTTAGTTTCTTTTAATATATTTTTAGTATATTTTAATTATTTAAAATTTCAATTAAATATTTAAAAATAATTATGAAATTATAAATATTAAATTTGATGGGATAATAGACTAATTGAGAATAATATAGGTGGTATGGGAATAAAATTAGAATAGAACAATTTGATATTACATAATGTTTATTTAATTTCTTCATTAATTATTAAGAAATATTTTTTTAAATAATACAAACATTGAAACTGTATACTTAAAATTTATATAATATTTACATAATTAATATCCTGGTGCTCGAATGTCTTGAAAGTATATTATAATAATGATCTGTCGTCGTTCTACGTTCTAAACATTAAATTGAATTAATAAGTATAAGAAGTATAAGAAATAATCACCAAACAAAATAAATTATTAAACTAAAAAGGAGAAAATTGAGCTCCACGAATAAATCATTAAATTTCACGTGTTTCGTTCACCTTCGAACGCATCCTGGAAGCCTTAATAATAAATATAAATAACTCGATTCTCTCGTAAATAAAATATCGAGTACAAAAAAAAGAAACAAAATTCGACAGATGCGTTTTCCATCTACATTTTTTTTTGTCGCCTTTCAACTTACATAGAAATAAATACAGTAATAAATATAATACACATAAAAATTATTAAAAGTATTTGTATTTGGCATCATACGCAATGTAACGATATATTATAGTGTGTCTTGGTGCACTTTCTGGCCTTTCCGATCTCGAGAGGTGTCTTTTTTTGGTTACTTTTCGTCCTTTTTTTGTGGATCCTCTCGGTGTGTTTTTTGTTCTTTCTTCTCTAAAGACTTACAATTTCCTTGCCTTAACTACCGGACATCCTGAAAAGAAAAAAAATAGATTATTATAATTATGTTGTACTAAAAAAAAGCAGACATTTAAGTGTGAAATTTATAAACTTCAATTACTTGGAGAAGATATTGAAAAAATTAGGATTTTAGATCATTAAATATAAATTAATTATTATAATTAAGTAACAAATCTACAAAATAATGTTTACTTTCAATAAAATTACTTTGGTTTAATGAAGAATTTCAAACAACTAACCAAAATGAGTTATATTTAACTCGAATTTTTTCTATTCTTTTAAAATATATGGTTTATGGAAAAACAGGAAATCCACATTTTTTAAACGTTTTTTTTCGCGTTTAAATCGATATCAATTATTTCCTTGAAGAAGCTGCGAATCGAAGAATTTATATTCTTAATAAAGAAACTTCCTGTTGCGAATATGGTTAGATGTCGGTAACCTGTACTTAGTTTATGAGAAAAAAAAATACTGAAATTTTAGGAATTATAAACGAATAGAGGAAATTCAATACGAGAAGTAAAATAATATATTTATAGTAATTCTATAATACTTATTTGAAGCAAGAATATGAAAGTTCTCTTTTGTTTAAATATGAAAACTAAAGATAAATTTATAGTAATGTCGGTATTATAAATAAGCACATTATTAATATTTTGATATATACGTTTTTTGTTTTCTGTCTCTTTGTTCACACGTACGTACTTGAACAAATTCTAGTGAACAAATTTCAAATTTCTCAATATGCTGATAAATATCAATTAGCTGATAAATATTATATAGTTTTAAGTAATTAATAAATATAAGTAAGTTTAAATTAGTCACGTAGGTAAACATATTCGTTCTTGTTTTACTAATTAGATATTTACGACTTTTTGTACATACGTCTCTTCATTCGCACTAATGTACTGTATATTCATAGGAACATTCACTTTCCGTCATTATTATACGTTTATTTTAAATAATAAATTAAGTAGTTTCTTATTTGTAAATTTAAGAAGTATTTGAAATAAAAACAAATAACGGCTTAATCTGATACACAAGTAAAATGGTGACAGTGTAAGTCTG
Organism: Nicrophorus vespilloides; assembly: GCF_001412225.1. Lineage (NCBI taxonomy): Eukaryota > Metazoa > Arthropoda > Insecta > Coleoptera > Silphidae > Nicrophorus > Nicrophorus vespilloides. The sequence continues at coordinate 6,179 of NW_017099524.1, forward strand.
GTCTAACTGACATAAGTGTACGTTTGTACGTTAGTTCGAACAAAATACTGTACGTTAATGAATATTGGAATACTTACTGCAAACTGAGCAATTGTGTTCGTCTGTTCCATCACCGCATCCGTCCCTACCGGAGCATGCAATTGCGCTGGACCTGCATCTACCATTGCCGCATCTCAAAGGGCAGTATTCGGAAAGCCGCCTCCTGGCTCTTCCGCGACAAATATGTGCAGGTTCATCGCTTCCATCGCTACATCCAATTATGGCATTGCAGAACTCATATTCCGGAATGCACTTTCCGTCGGCGCATTGGAACGTATCCGAAGGACAACCTCGTTTACCGGCAGCCTGACAATCCTCCTCATCCTCGCCGCTGATACAATCCTTAACACCATCGCAACGGCTGGCGCGGGATATGCAACGTCCGCTGGATTTGCACAGGAAAGCCTCATGGGGACACCTAGTTGCAGAGCATTCCTCATCTGATCCGTCGGAGCAGTCCTTGCGACCATCGCAGACGAAGAACCAGCTGATGCATGTTCCTGTGCTGCGGCACTGTTAAAACAATAAATATATAAATAAGTAATTGGAGATGATAGTCAAATAATGCGAATTACTTGGAAAGTGCCGGGAATGCAGCCACGGTTCCTTGCTGAGCAAGTTGTTGTGTTGGATCTGAAGATGCAATCGCAGACGCCGTCAATGCATTTGGAAGATCCATCAGCTGCTCTGCATTGAAGATCTGTTACACAAGGGAGTCCCAGACTCACGGCTACATGGCTATCATCAATCCTAGTGCGAATACGTGTAGACACTGGGGGTTTCATCGCTAGAACACAAACGCATAGCATGAATAATATAACTTGTACAAGTACTTGCGAAATAATATATGGTAGTAATGGAGACATACACAATTCGCGATACATGACATATACTTGTCTAATTACTATAAAATTTGTATATTTGTAGAATTAATTAATTGCAACAGTTTATTACAGTATACATTTTGAAATTAGTTTAGTTTGTGAAGAAATTGTTGATTGAAGTAGTTTAGTAAAAAAAAGAGTTGTATTAACTTTAAAAATTCAAAAAAATAATTATTTTAAAATATTTATTAATTTTGAATCAAGTAAAAATATTGTCTAAGACATATTAAAACTTTTTTTATAACAAATGATTAATTAAAAACTAAAAGTTCATTGTATTTTTGTGTTAAAAATACGAAAAATCCAAAACTTTAGTAACTTGTAATCAAAGTTGTCAAGTAATGTTCAATAATGACAGTTATCATCTATGTGAGAATAGGCAAAGTATTAAATAATAGCGCAATCCGGTAGATGGCAGACGTTGTCATATTTAAATTTGAATATAAATCTAACTAAAGTTTACTTTCAATAAAAAAAGGTGATATGTGTGTTTGGTACGTTTATTATCTACTCAAATTACTATTTAACTAATTCATAAAAACGGTAGTGATTGAAAATGTTAAAATAATTACTGGTTGTTGTTGTGGTTGTAGTTGTGGTGGTTGTTGGTTGCACGGTTGTAGTAGTAGTAGTGGTAGATAACAAGACGGTTGTTGGAAGAGGCGTGGAGAATGGTTCCATGGTTGTAACCCTCGTAGCAACGTTCATCCTTGTGGTAAAATCTGGCTGCAAAGTGGTCGTAACGATTTCCTCTTGCTTAGGTTCCGGTGTAGTCACGACATCATCCGTGGAATCGGCAATAACATTAGATTCATCCTCTTGCATATTATGCTTTGTGGTTGGGATTGCGGTGGTTGGGAAGGCGGAACGCACGCACGAATCCCCGACCTGTCTTAAGGGATTATTGCATTGACATCTCCCAAAGAGATTTGGGATGAGGAAGTCGCAGTGGCTGTCAGCAGTCCAGAGGCGACAATGAGCGTTGCTGTAGCATACATTCCCAGGACGTGCGGCTACAAAAAGAAAGAAAAAAAAAGTATTATTAACGACGAGAAATAACTAAAAATTAAAACAGGATTCAAATTAATTACCCCAAATAGTACAGCTGGTTGCCTATAATTATTGCGCAATTTGCATGTTTAATAAAGAAGTCTCAATTAAAAATTTTAATTGCGATATGCTCATTGAGTGTCTAATCATAGATGCGCATTTGAATACTTAAAGAAATCCCGGACATAATTGGCGGTAATTTCAAAATTGCGCTGTTTCTGTCACGTGACCGATAGGAAACGCGAATTCTGCTCTAGGGTCGTGGGCGCACTCGACCCATATTGTCTCAATTGACGCGAGAATTGTTTATGATAAATGCATTTTCAATTGAAACATAAATCAATTTGTTCGTTTTGCCGCTGCCCAATTGCTTCCCTTTTTGTTTTCGTTTTTGGCGTCTTGATTGATCATCGCATCGTTCTTTATTTTTTTTGTATATTGCAACTTCACCCCTCGCGCCCCTTTCGTGATTGCGTCAATCAATATAAAGGGCGAAGGGTGCAAGGCGATCCCCCTTCGTCCATGCTAACAACCACCCTAACTGTTTGGATTAATTGTCGCCTGAAACGATTTGATCAAACTTCAGGCTTTTCCAATTCCTCCCCCGGTTTTTCATTGTCCCCTTCATTGAGATTCGTTCTTCAAGATTTTGTTTACTCAGTCGGTATAAGTGATAGTTTTACTTTCACGAAAGGCTACAGCTCAATTTCAGTACAAATTATGGGTTAATAAACACATTTCTTACAAATAATTAGCAAAATGAAACAGTAAAGATAATATTTTGTTCAATCAATTAATGGTTGATAATTACCTAATTATATTTTCTTTATTCAATCCTTTGAAATGATCTAGTATCAAGAAATGTTACAGTTCGTTCTCAGTTCAAATTTTTGATTGACTATATGATTGAATAATCACACTTTTGGTAAATAATTAGGAAAATGAAACATATTGCACTATCTTTATTCACTCCTTATAAATGATAAATTAGTATTTGATTATCAAATAATTGGTTGATATTGATAATTTATCAATTTCTCAAAATTCTATCTATGTTATTAATATGAAAACGATTATGTATCAATAAATAATAGAATTAGATTTCACGAAAAATATTTGGTTGACTCAAATAGACGTAATAATTACAAATAATTAGAAAAATGAAGTACATTATTAAAGATAACATTTTGTCTACTCATTTTTGGTTGATAATTTATAACATATATCAATAGTCTACTTTTTTGTAACCTTACTTCATTCATGATTTACTATCAAGAAATACTATAGTTAAATTTCAATGAAATTTTTTGGTTGATCAAATTTACTCGTCTTGCAAATAATTAGGAAAATGAAGTACATAATTCAAGATTTTTTTTTGTCCACACATTGTTTGATCATTTTTCAATCTTCTCAATATCATACTTTTATTATTCTATCCTTACAAATGATAAATTATCAAGAAATACTAAAGAACTTTTAAACCAATTATTTTATAAATAATCAAGAAAATGAAGAAAATAGCAAAAAATTCTATTTGCTTATTCAATTTTATTGTAATTTTTAGAATATCTTAATCGTTATTCTATCAAATTTCTGATTACAGATTAGAATTTTGATTTTTGAAAGAAATTGTTGGTTGATAATTTATCATCAATAACAACAATCAATAAATAATTCAAGAATTTAAGTTAACAAATCATTATTATACTTTACTTATATAATCATCATAAGTAATCTATCATAAATTAAATCGATTTATGTGTAAATTATTGGTTGATTAAATCTTATAAATTATACAAAGTTTCATAAATATTTTTGCAAATTTATTACACTTTCCTAATACAAGATAAAAATCATGATAAAAAAAAGTCTCAATTTTCTAATATATCATTGGTTGATTATTTTGATCAATTTTTTATATCCTGTAAATATTTTTTAAGATTTAATATTTTATAATTTTCTTATACAATAAATACAATTAAAACTGGTTTATTGATAGTAATCATTGAAATAATTGCTAAACTATTACATACAAAAATTAATCAATACTTTATTCATATTTCTATATAAAAAAATACAGTTAGTATTATAATTTATGATGCAAACTGTCCTCTTAATTTATTGACCGAACAAACAACTAAAGCAATTAAAGGACCGTCTAGAAAGTTTCGTGTGGCATATGGTGTGCCGTTAGGTTTACGTATCTGATATTTTGCAAAATCGAAAATGAATTGCCACATACAAAATACGAACAGGGCAATTAATGTAAACCCTCGTGAATTACTGCTGAACGGTTTATTTTAATGCAATATTCACAGAACAATTTCATAACATTATTCCTGCTTTCTGGAAACAACAATTACTTTAATAATACCCATGACAATATTATGCAATTAAGAGTACAAACGAAAAAAAAGTTTTTTTTATAGACATTTGATGACTTTATTATTAAGAAATTAATTATATTGTTGAAAACTTATTTTAAAATTACTTTTTTATGTTTGGTATACTTATTTGATACATGAATAAATATGAAAAATATTACTGTAATGGAAAATCTTTACGCACCTTTTATTTTAGTAAAAAAAAATGTTCTTATTTTTGGTTAAAATTTAAATATTCAAAAAGTTATCTATGATATACAAATTCTTTAATTTTAATGTTAATTGGAAAATGTACAAAATAGGATATTGATTGCTTAATTTAAAAATAATACTGCGATTTAAAAAAAAACTACCAAAAATTTCAATATTTTTCTTGAAAAGTAATCCCATATATTTATTTGTGCTCTTTTATCTCTGTTTATTTGTTTATTATTATTGTTGATGTTTTTTTTTGTTAAATAACAGAAGGCTACATTTAATACCACACCCTATATCACTGTATTACAAATATGTAAATAAAATTTTTAAAATTGAAATTAATTGAAAAAGAGTACAAAAAAAAATTGTTTACCCAATTTAAAAATAATGCGTCAATAGGACATATTGATTAACAAAAATGTTCACATTATTGCCAAAAATTTCAATACTTTCTTTAAAAGTTCATCATATACATAATATTTACTAATTTACATGTTAATGAACAGAGAAAAGTATAAAATCACATTTCTAGTAAAGAAAATGCTCATATTTTTGTCCAAAATTTCAATATTCATAATTCAAAATGAAATACACGGAAGATAAAATTTCTATAGGCCATGTAAAAATGAAAATGTATATTTAATGTTTTGCATAAAGTTTTAATACTAAAATATATGTAATTTTAACATTATTTATTATCGATAATTTCTGTTTGTATATTTTTTCTAAAATTACGAAATAATTTGATATAATTTATATTTTAAATACAATATTCAATAATTAAAAATTGAAATAATTAATATCTATATCTGAATTAACAAAAATGCATAGAATTATTAAACTGTCTAACGATAAAATAATATTAATTCATAATTTCTCGATTTAACGTTAACTTTACTTAAGTACAAATTTAATTTTTATCTTTACAAAAAAAATCTTTTTTGATATAATTCTACTCATTTTGATTAGTTTCAAGTAAATAAATGTCGAAAGAGCTAAAGTTTACAGAGGCATTCAACGAAACAATAAAAATCTGTAACTAAACTATATGTGATAAAGACACTGAAATTTACAGTTTCAAGTTTATTGTACCTTTTCAACTTTAATTTGAAAAAAACATATTTTTTTTATAACAAAGTAACTTGAAATAAATCCAGATTTTACATAAAAACCATTTTTTGACATTATGTTTAACCATTTCTGTACTTTCTGAGTTTATTATTAAACGATCTTTTTTGCAAAATTCTTTGATTATATATGTCTTTTTAGTAACAAAAATTTTCATATTTTTGTCAAATTTTTCGATATTTTTGTAAAAAGTTCATCATATGAATAATAGTTACTGATTTCAAAGTAAATTAACTGAGAAAAGTAAAAAAATGTAGAAATATTAATCACAATTCTAGTAAAGAAAATGCTTATATTTTTGTCCAAAATTTCATTAATACGAAATATACTTTGTGACTTTATTGTTAAACGATCGTTTTGACTTAATTATTAAAGAAATTGTTGTTTCCAGAAAGCTAAATTGTTTGAATTAGTTTGTCTTTGCATTTTTTAACTATACTTTTTTTATGACACCTCCAACATTTTTTATGTTTCAACTATAAAATATGACTCAACATAAACATAAATTTACAATATAAATATAGTCAAGAAACATTTGTAAACAAAAATTAAATAAATATTGTTGCATTCAATTTGAATAATTGCTAGGTATTATAAATGAAAATAAAATTATTGAATAATCTTATACAATAAATCATAAATAAACAAACAATTATTGATGTGAACATTCTCTTTACATCATTGTATGACTAACATGTCCATCCAGAACTTTTTTTACCTTATCCTACGTGATTCATTATAACAAGATTTTTTCGAATACAAGTAACGCGTTTATTCAAAGGAAATCAGACAATAAATCAATATTTTATTTGCATTGCAACAACGATTATATCTTAAAAATGAATATTTAATTTATTATTACATATTTTTTCCGAATAGGAGAGACGTGTTATTCCAACATAAACCTGTCAATGATTCGTTCATATTTCATCCATTCTATGATATTTTAATTACATAAACTGATTCAATCACTTTTGATACAAAAACATAACTTTTCAGTATGTAACAGACGTGTTATATCAATGTATATCAGTCAATCTTTGCATGTATATCAAATTATTTTCAATCTACGAATGGATAAAAAAAACATTGATTTTTAACTGATCCAACAGGATTAATTCGAGTACCATAATTACGTAACTTTTTCCGGATACAGCAGACGTGTTACTTCAATATATGTCGGTCAATCTTCGCCTCTGTATCATACTTTATTTGCAAAAGAATTGCTGTGAAATTGGCAAAGATCAGTTATGATGATGATTCGAATCTTGGCCAGGCCGATAATTTGTGTGTGTGTAGCTAGCGCACGTTATGAGAGTTTCCGGGAACTTTAATGAGCACTTACGTCCTAGGCATGTGTGCTTCCTGAACTGAAGAAATCCATCAACGCAACGGCACGCACCGTCCAAGCAGCTGCTGTTGGCCACCTTCATAGAACACTGCTCGTTCACGATGCAATCGTATCCCAAAAGAGTTGCTGCAAATAACAAAAAACCAAAAGTTAAACACCGTCAAACTTTGTTGCTTGAGACGTAGAGGCACTTACATTGCACGCAAAGAGTCGTGTTCAGTCGGGCGTAGTAAGGTTGACACGAGCAACGTCCCCTCAGACACATCGAACCGCCGATATCTTCCCTGCATTCCCAATCGCTGTTGCATTCATCCCCTAATTTAGTGCCGCCCAGTACGGTCTGCAGAATTGCCTGTCGGGACAAAAATTCAAATTGGATTCAAGTAACACATAAAGATAGAAAGAGAGAGAGAATATAGAAGGAGAAGATGAAAAAGGAGCAAATTGCAATCTCCGGCTTTCTGATTAACAGCCCCGACTTTAATCATCTCCAAATGACTTCTTTCTGCATCAACACATCAAGTCCGACCAATCCGAACGTCAACTCGTTGTCGGTGCATCTCGCTGATGATGACCAACCAGAAAGATTGATTCGCCTTTTATTGCGTCTCCTAATTACGTGCAAAAGAAACAGAAGGAACAGAAGTTTTCTCTTCGTAAAAGGCGAACAATGCGAGAGGGCAATTGAATAAACGCACATACGACTAACGGCATCTTTCATTATACCTCTCGTTCCTTGAAGAACATCAACAATTTGCCTTCATTTTATTTTTTTGTTTGTTCTTGCAACCATAAATAGATCATTTTCATTATCATTCTCAATTTAATCATTGTAAGAATTTTTTGTTTTCTTTTTACATCACGATAATAATTTGGTATTAAAACTAAAAATAGATCACATTTTGTTATATGAGTCCCAATTAAACTGTAATAAAGACATTTATTTTCTTTTTAATGAAAATCCGTGTGCCATGGTAAGAATTTCTAATTAAAACCATACATACTTTACATTTTACATTACTATTCCTAATTACCCGACTAAATCAGATTTTTTTAATAAAAAAAACCATAAATACTAAAAAAAAATGACATTATCAACTCCAATTAAAGTATAGTAAGGATTCTTACACTTTTTATTATTTTTGCATTATCAATCCAAATTAAACCATAGATTTCAGTTTTTTTTACTACAACTTCGTATAGAATCATAAAAAAAAATTGTAAAGCGCCTATAACTAACATTGAGGTTTATTAATAACAGCATATAGAATTCTCTACTCTGACTACCGCGAAGAAAATACCGGCAAATTAAAAATGTCAGTTTTTTTTGGGACACCGTTTATTAAAACCGTGCATAGTTCATATTTTGCATTATAATTCCCAATTAAACCATGGTTAAGATTTTATTAATTTTTTACTACACGATCGTATAGAATTATAAGAAATTTGTCTATAACTCTAAAAATGGCGGCAAATTTAAAATATCAGTTATTTTTGGGACAACCTTTATTAAAACATTTATCAATCCCAATTAAACCATGGCTAGGATTTGAGTCTTTTTTACTACAAGTTCGTATGGAATTATAACAAATTTGTAAAGGGTCTATAACTTAACATTGAGGTTTACTAATGACATCATATAAAAATTTCTACTATGACTTCACAGCAAAAAAAAATGGTTGCAAATTTAAAATGTCAGTTCTTTCTGGGACACCCATTATTAAAACCATACATAGTTCATATTTTACATTATAAATCCCAAGTAAACCATGGTAAAGATTTTTGTCTTTTTTTATTAAAAGTGTGTATTTCATATTAAGATTTTTTGTAATTAAAACCGCATTTCGCATTTTCTATTATAATTCCTTAAATTATTACTAAAATTCACTGCATAGTAAGATTTATTTTAATAAATCCATAAATATTTCACATTTTACATTATCATCGCCAATTATAACCATGATAAGTTTTACAACTATTATTTATAACTCTCATTCTTCATATTCATCGGTTTGCGTACCGCGAAATTATGCACTCATAAACTTTCGTCCCTTCACTTTCGTAGTGGTCAAGAGATGAAAATGGTAGTTTCTTCAATATCTACAAGAAATTGCTTAGCGGGATTTTCTTACACGTCGGTGTAAAGAAAGTAAAGAATCTCTTTACTAGATTGTGGACAACGACATGGCTTTATTTGGTGAGGTTTAATGGCATGGAAATGATATAAAATCTTCGTAACTGTTCGTGCATTCTATTTTAATTGACATAGGTAAAAGTTAATTAAATATTGCTTATTATTTGTATGAAAATTAATTAAATATGGCTTTTTCCGCATTCCTCGTGTTTTATTTACTATAAATATTTATTTTCTATCAGAGAGAAGATTTTATCTGATTATAGGAATGTAAATATAGCGAAGATTTAATGTTGTTTTGTTTCGAGAAAATCAGAATTATTTAAAGTTAACTGAAAAATCTGTATTTAAAGATCAAAAGATTAGTTCCTTATTCAATAAAGTAATTATTTATAATTTAATATAGAGAATAATTTCACATTTCATTTAGCTCAAAATTATAAAAGAAACGAAAATAATCGCAAAAACTTCTTAAATATTAAAATGTTTTATATGATTTTTTATATAATTAATTCAAGTCAACGAGTGTAGTTTTTATGTTTAAAAGTAATTTGGGTCTATTCATGTTTAATGTAAAGAAAAATGCCGACTCAAAGAAATAAGCGTGTGATAATAATAGAAAAATGAAATATACAATTCTATTGTTTTAACTAATATACATTTAATTTCATGTTTCAATTATTTAGTGTTTTATACAAACTTTTCAAAATGAATATTTAATTTTTAAATAATGAAAGTTTTCATATTTAAAATACAAAATAGTACGAATAGACTGGTAAAATCAGGACTAATCGAGGAAGTAAATACATACCGTGCAAAAATATATTTTGTGTACTATTTTTTGGAATTTATTTCAATTTTGTTCAATTTAAATTGTAGTTTGTATAGTAAAACCGGACTGTTTGAATGCGCACTATTGCGAGGTATCGCTGTACATCAAAAAATATATTTTAGGTAATTACCTCGAATAGTGCGGGTATATTGCCAATAGACTGGTTAAATCCGGACTAATCGAGGAAGTAAATACATACCGAACAAAAATATATTTTGTGTACTATTTGTTTAGAATTTATTTTAATTTTGTTCAATTTAAATTTTAGTTTGTAAAATGAAACCGGACTGTTTGAATGCGCACTATTGCGAGATATCGCTGTACATCAACAAATATATTTTAGATTATTATAGCAAATAGTGCAAGTATAGTGCGAATAGACTGGTTAAATCCGGACTAATCGAGGAAGTTAATACAAACTGAAGAAAAATATATTTTGTGTACTTATTTTATGAATTTATTTCAATTTTCTTCAATTTAAATTGTAGTATCTATAATAAAACCGGACTGTTTGAATGCGCACTATTGCGAGGTATCGCTGTACATCAAATAATATATTTTAGGTAATTATCTCGAATAGTGCGGGTATAGTGCGAATAGACTGGTAAAATTCGGACTAATTGAAGAAGTAAATACATACCGAACAAAAATAAATATTTTTTTTTTTTAATTTATTTCAATTTTGTTTAATTTAAATTGTAGTTTGTATAGTGAAACCTAATTGCGATGTATTACTGTACATCAAAAAATATATAAGACAAATAGTAAAGACAACATTTTTTTTCATTAATTTTATATTAATTACTTATGAAAATACATCCAAATTAAAAGTGTTTGATTGTTATAATGATGCAAAAAAATAATTTATTTGGTAATTAAAATTTTTGTATATGTTGATAGTTAAAGCAAAAGTAAGTAAATTTATGTAAAATACATACAAAAGTATGGATCCACATAAAAAAAATGTATCAAATAAATATGTTTTTAATAATAAACAACTTTGATATATTTGTAATATAACAATAATGTGTAATATATTTTGAAATTACGTAAGAAATAAATAAGTAACAAAAATTGTATGTGATTATATAAGAAAATGTAATAACTTTTATAGTTTTATGTCCCAATAGAAAAACAAATAGAAAGAAAATTGCTTTTTTTCGGTCGTAGGGCAGAAATTCATTTCTTTGTGTATACATATATGGGGTAGAAAATTGGTGAAATTTCCCATTTCCGATATTATTGTGTATAATAGAATTGCCAAATACAGGCAACGAAGGGACCGAACCAAACAACCAATATTTGTCCAACTTAAACGCTTCATATTACTGCAGGGAATCTAATATTTGACGATGATTAATGTAACATAAAATTAATGAAACATTCACAAAAAATGTATTATTTGTTACAGAGTATACAGTTTATTTAGTCATTAGTTTTACTTAAATAATTTGTAATAAAAGTGAAAATTGTATGCGTTTTCAAGAAACAAAAAAATATTTATTTTGTTCACAATTTTTTGTACAATAATTCCAAATATTGCTCAATTTATATTTTTCGAATTGTATTTAGTTCTTTTATACTTTATGAAGTTAGTTTATTAAAATAATACAAATTATCTATAAATTAACTACCGATAAATATTTTTTTAAATCAAATAATAAATACTCTTTTAGTAAATTGTAAAAAACATGCCAAAATTAATATAATATGAACTCGAAATATCTCGAAATTAATATAATATAGACTCGAAAATCTATAAAATATTGTTTGAATATGTGTATTATGTAAAAAATCTTAATTTAGATTGAGTTGAAATTTTTATTTATTTTAATTTTTTTTACAAATAAATAATCATAGGTTCAATCATATGATTAAATATAAATAATAAATATTTATTATAAAGTATATTTATTGGATTACATTATAGAAATTCTACAATGAATGTACGTAAAACATGTCTTGTTTTAAATCAATAAAATGTTATCTTTTCAATAAATTTTTCGTATTATTCGTTGACCACAAATTGCCTACTGTGGTATGTGTGTGTGATGCTTATAGTTCACGTTGAAGTGCACCGCCTTACAGTAAACTATACAGCTAAGCCTAACTCGCATTCCTCGATCACGTACTTCCAAAGAACCATGTAGTATAAATTATTAATGAATCGGGCTTAACCAAGTTCGAATACTTGCGCATTGCACCGCAGGCAATAATTTTCGTGAAGTCAAGAACCTCCCTTTCCTCATTAAGGCGTTTTGTCCGAATCACAATGTTCCTTATGCAACTACTAACTGCTCGTTATTCATTCACATCAATAAATCAAAATTAAATTAAAACAGTTATTTTTTTTTCTCTTATTAATGTTTATGCTCTTTAAGATCTACTAACTTATTATAAGAAAAATATACAATTTTTGTAACATTTTTCATAATCATTATTATAAACTAATAGTTTTGTATATTCTTCGTTTTTTATTTGTATTTCTATTCTTGTTGCTAACCGATTTGCTAAATGTTGTCAAATATATTGTAAATACTTTTGATAACAAAAAAACTTATGTTTTTAATTACAGTAAAATTTATATAATTATTATCTAATATTTTGTATATTCTCCATTTTTTTTTATATAATTCTGTTATTAAATATGTACAGTAAAAATAGATAAAAATTCTTTGTTATTAATTATATAATATACATTTATAGTTTCTGTTATCAAATGGAAATATTTTGAAACATTTTTCATACATAAATAAACTTATACACTTATTAACTAATATTTGAGTATTTTTTCCAATTTTATTACATTGGTACATTACAAAATTGATAAATAAAATTAATGCAAGATTTGAATTTGCCATTTTGTGCAGTAAAGTGCAGTAAAAAACCAAAAAAAAAAACAATTTGCTACTATTATTATTATCACTTTTGTAAAGTAGTTTTTAAATTAAATTTATTATAAGAAATTATTTGTCATTTCTAAAATATTATTGATTTTTTTCAATAATCATATTTCATTTATTTAAAATACTAGAAACATTAAAAAAAAACTACCAGTAAATCATTTCATAATTAAAATTTTAATGTGAATTAAAAGTAAATATTTCATATATTTTTTTTGTAATCTATGAAAATTATATTGAATCATGAATAATCTATACATTTTTTTATCAAATTTGATCACAAACAACTATGTTTTGTTACAAATTTTCCGAATTTTTGTAATCATTATTACAAAATTGATTGATAAGTGCTAACATAAAAGATTAGTTAAGATTATATAATATAAGAGGAAACATTAAAACTGAAAACAGTATTAAAACTAATTAAGTTTGAAATCCATGTTTTTAATATAAATTTAGTTATTAACATATGAACTATAAATTTTTAATTAATTTGATTTGATTGTAATTTATAATTATCTAAATAATAGAAAATTGCCAACGGATTCTTATTTTTTCTCTATATTATAAACCGTAATAATAATACTGTAAAAAAAATAATGAAATCATAATAATAACTGTTATTCTCATTAACCTTTTCATTCTAAACTAAATACAGAAATCCTATATAGATAAAAAACCGAATACTTTTCGCATTAATTTGAATATCAGCATTCAATCTCGATTGATCTTGTTAAACAACTAAAAAAAATAACGTTAAGCCAACACCTTTTCTTTGCTAATTAAAATAATTCGTGTTCTTTCATCACATATATAACAAAAACTAATAGATTAATTGAATACATTCGCATACAAATGAAAATAAAATTTGCAGTTAGAAATCAATGATAAATTGCGAGAATATATCAAAAATTGATTTAAGATATTTAAAAGCAAATTGATTTATGTGCAATTAAAAAAAAAATAGTCGTGTTTCCCAATGCTATAAATCAATGTCACTGGGAAAATAAATTGTTTCGTTTTGAATGGAAAATCGTATGAGGAAATCGAAGTATGTGCGTGCGTTAATTAGGTTTTAATTTGATCCCATGGATTAGATGTCTGTGAAGCATGGTAGTGGCGTGGGTTACTGGGTTAACTGTAGATCTGTAACGCTGGTTTTCCCAACTGTATTCTGTTGGATCTAAGCGACATGTGGATGATGATATGGATGGACATGTTCTGCGTCGCCCCTCGTGGGTCACATAAAGACTGTCCCTTCCTATTATGACACGTTTGGGAGTCGGCCCTTGCGATGATTACTGTCAAACCACATGTTACCAAAGTTTGTGGGTTTTATGGAGCGTAGAAATGACCGGCCTTTATTTATACGGGCTCATAAAACGGGCGTTTTATTTTTTTTATTATTATTATTAATTTATAATTGCGGTCGTCGATGCCAGAGGATATCGACAATATCGGGCTTCGATTTATCATCTTGTGTTCGAGTGAATTGCAGGTTCTGTGGTAGGATTAGTGGTCTATAATTGTTAGGATGATTTACACTTTTTTCTATCGATCGAAGTAGATCTACATTAATATATTTTGTTATGACTTATTACATTACATTCACTCTATTTATGACATAACTTGTTAGGGGTATCAACTATAACAAATACATATACACTGTATTTTTTCAATGTTACTTAAGAGATATAATATGCATTATGGATTTCAGTATTATTCCGTTTAATCTTTGATTTCTACTAATTCTATATGTATATTTTTATTTATCAATGTAATTTATAAATCTATAAGACAGTAGAAATAATATAATACATTTGGTCTTAATCCATTTTTTTTAATTGAAGAATTTGATGTTTTTTTTTCTATAATTTCATAGACAATTATAATACATATGTTTTTTTTTAATGAAGTAAAACTAATATAGAATTGAATTAAATAAGTATCATTAGATTAAATAATACCAAAATATTAACGTAGAAATATTTTACATAATTGTTAAAAATAAAGAATTTAATGGACTCCAAATTAAGCAGATAACAAAATTGTGGGATTGATAACACAAATTCTATAATAATTCAAATAAATTCTTTTTGAATGAATTATTTCCAAGTTTTAAGTAATATAAATTAAGCTATATACTAACTATTTTACAATCGGTATCTTTTCTAATATCAAAAACTCCTACAGTTTAGTTCACTTATTGTTATTTATATATCATTCATTTGTTCAATTATAATATGAAATAATCTTAAAAAATGTTGTAGTTTGTTAAATGTATAATAATAATTATTACAAATGTAACAATTACAATCCTAATTATTTACTTTGGATGATATTTCAATAAAAATATTAATTAATAAATAAACAAGTTTTTATAATAGTCTACTGTTTCTTTATAAAAGCAATAAATTTATGAAATTCTTGAAAATATATCAGTTTAGGGTCAATAAACATTAATAATAATGATATTAGTTTAATTTTGGAAATTAGAACGATATAAATGCAAAGATTTAGAAAGTGTAAGATTTACTCATCTTTGTTTCAATTTTTCTATTGACTCTAATTCGTAGTAAATGACTATGGACCAAAGTATTTTTGTTCAAATGTGCTTTGATAAATTGAAATATCTTAAATATATTTCTATTAGATTTAAAACTTTAACATTGTTATAAATATATGTGATCATATAAATATGATGTATAACAACATATGGTAATTTTTTGAATGAGATTCACCGGTATATTCAAGAATCCGATCTGTTTTGCATGGAATGTGAGTATGAGATAAAGTATCAGTAAAATAAATCAACAGATTACATCCTACGTACAATGTTTCAATTCAATCTACCGTCAGATCATGTATAATAGTAATAGATCTTCACTTATCTGCGGTTTTGTGTAAATTTAGAAACCACAATCTGCTTATAATCAATCTATTAAACACATTATTTTATTTACTATACCAAAATATTAAGTAATAAATTTGTATAGCTTCTATTAAAGTTTCTTCAACCGGTTATAAAAAATTATGAAAATTATACCAAAATATACAAATTTCGAAAGAAAAAAATATAATTTTAATATATAAATGTTGACTTTATTTCCTTTTGTCTCCTCTTGTGCAATTTATTTTAATGCGTTTTTAAAGTCCTGTTTCAATCAGTCCGGAACTGATTATCCGCACTATAAGAGGTATTTATGTAGTTTAAAGTAAAATACATTTCATTGTTGAATTTGTAATTTGTGAAACTTCTGTATACCAGATGTCTCCAACAAGTCGATCGCGTTCATCCAGTCGAAGCCAATTTTGGTCGATCAAATAATTATGTAATTTTTTACGTAACATAGTATATATTTCACACATTTCCGCCCCTGAAACTACGCTATGAAAAGTCGATCGCGACACGTTTATAAGACAAAAAGTATATCTTCTGTGCATAAAAGTTGGTCACCCCTATACTAATTATAAATATGATAAATTGAATATTGAATATTCAAAAATCAATCAATATTTAAATCTATTCAAGAGAAATTCTCTGTTTATATTCAAATAAACAAATCAGATAATTAGAAATGTTCATTATATATTAATTAATGTTAATTTTATAATAAATAATGTGTAAACTGGAAATGTATATCCAAGAAGTAAGTGTTGTTTTTATTTGTTTAAATTGCATTGGTTCTTGCTGGACAAGCAGAAAACCGCTATTTCTATATATTATTTTAGGTGAGAGTAACCCACGCCAATATTCATATATAGTCATTAGTGCCACGCCGATTTCGGTAAATTGGTCCAGTAGGACGGTGAAACAGTAATAAATTAAGAGAAAAAAAGATGATAGTAGAAATATATTGCAAATGTATCAGAGAAAGAGGATACAGTGATATTTTATCTTGTAAACAAGGTTAGATAAAAATGTCTACAACAGTTAAACACATGTATAATTTATTATTGTTTAGATTTCATTCCGTTGTTTAAAATTTATATTTATAAAATAGATTTTTATATAATATTAAATTTCTATAAAAATAAGAGCAATTTCTATTGAACATTATAAAGGGTGTCCCAAAATTAACGCAAGATTTCAATTTGCCGCCATTTGTGCAAATTGTTTTGGGGTTGCCAACACTTCACTGCATAAAATCTTGCGTTAATTTTGGGACACCCTTTACAAAGTTTTATCATTTATATGTTATTAGTAAACTAAAATTTAATACAAACTTTAATATAGAAATTAATGTACTTTTAAATTATATGTTTTTACTGAAATATAAATATTAGAGAAGTTCCGTTTTTGTTTTATTTATGAACTAAAGAAATAAATGTAATTTTGATTTCTTTAGTTTCATTTATAACAATAGAATAGTAAGCCATAATCAAAATATTAAATTAATTTTTATTCAAGAGATGGTGCTTCGATAGATTTTCAATATATATAGTAAATTTCATCTAATTAGTACTAAATGTATATCAAAATGATGTATTTAAGTTACGTTATACAATAAATAAATAAATAAAATTTTAATTTCTTCAATTTTATGTATAAGAATTATATAGAAAGTCATAATTATAATTTGACATAATCAATAAAATTAGATTTTTTTTTTCAAAAGATGGCGCTTCAATAGATTTTCAATATATATACTAAATATCATCTAATTAGTACTAAATCTATACCAAAATGATGTGTTCAAGTTTCTTTACATAATAAACAAATAAAATTTACTATAAATCGTTTTAAAAAATATGATTCAAGCAACGAAATTTGATAAAATTTCAATGTTTATAGTAAATATCTTCCAAGTATTACTAAACCTATATTGAGATTATTTGTTGTAATGATTTGAACAAATTAACTTGTAATCATTTTTTAAACGAAAATAATTACACTTTTCAAGCAGTAACTCGCATAGTGCGGATAATCAGTTTCGCCAATGTTTTAAATTAACTTGAACAAATGATCATTTATGTTTGAAAATAATTTTGTAGAATTAAAATTTAGTTTGTTTTAAAAATGTCAAACCGTACTATAGTCAATCCGGACTATGCGAGGTATTGCTGTACTATTCTGTCATTATTCCTTATTTGAGATTGACTTACTGAATATATTGCATCTGTAGTTAGTTTTTGTCTGAATCGTTCAAGTTCGTAACTCAAGTGCAGAAGTGGTAGTACTTAAGCACTAAGCAATGCTGAGGCGCTCATTAAAACTGCATTTTTTACAATAAATTTTCTAGTTTGCAGTTTCAAGTCGTAACAGACCAGTATTGTAAGCAAACGATATTTTATTTTAAAAAGAAGTAAATAAATGTACAACAAAACCGTTGTTAATAGATGCAGTAGAAATTTCATTTTTATTCTGAAAAATAATGAAATATTTATTTATTTTTTTATCTCTTATCAATATTTATTTTGATATTTTATAATATTCAAAACTATTAATAATTGTTTCTGAAAATCACACTAAAATGATAACCTTTTTCGAATATTTTCAATGGAACTAAAAATCGACTAAAATGCAGAATTTGAAGAGTAAAAATTACTTTAATTAATTCAGAACCTATTTTTGTAAATGAAGTCAAACATAATTTTTATCATCTTTTACAAAAAATATTTTTAAAAAATACACAATAATTGTGTTTCAAACAATTAAAAAAGAAGTTTAAAATGTTGACAATACATGTTATTCAAATTATAGCATGTTTATTTTTATAAATAATTTGAATAAAATGTTAGTATTTATGATTACATAATAAAAATACTGTTTTTCGAGAAATAAATAATCCCTAAAGCCATTTCCAACATATAATTTCCGGACTATTCTTTCCAATTTCCTCTCACTTTTCAAAGAAAATCGAAATGAAAGAATGCTTTGATATGTTTGAACGTAAAAAGTAAAATCCATTATTTTATATATTTGATCGTAAAAATAAGAACGTAAAGATTTCGGCTTTTATCTTCTTCAAAAGTTAAGATTAATGCGATCAATTCCAAAGACTTTTCAGCAAATCATTGCTGCCTATTTTCTGCCCATGTCAACAAAATACAAGTGTCTGTCAATCTTATGCCAGGAACATTCTGGATCCCAAGCGGAATGGAATGGAAGGAACACAGTGCCATCAATTATACAAACGATTGCGTAACGATCGACGTTTGTGCGCAGCGTGATTGATCATTTTTGAATGCAGATCACCCGCATCGCAAATACGTGTAAATGCTATGTAATGTATGTGAATTAAGTATAACAGTGATACGGTTCTTGAACGCGGAAGAACTTCCGAGCGGTGAAGAACTCATCTCCAACTTGTTGAGTGTATAATTACACTATATACATAGGAAAAGAAGGTTGTATTTGTGAAATCGAATTATTTTGGCGACGATTTCATTGATATTTTGCTGCAAAAAACTATTGTTAACTTTTTTTAAAAACTGTTATATGGTCATACCTCGATTAACGAATAGAATGAGTTCTAAAAAATTACTTCATTTTTAGAGGTAAGTTTTATTAAATATACAGTCAACTTATATACAAATTTATATTTTGCTTGAACTTCGTTATATCGAAGCTTCGTTAATAGAGGTATCGTTAACAGAGGTATAACTATAATTTAAATTAAGAAGAAAAAGAAATGAATTTTTATATAAAAAAACTGTTCTTAAATTATTCGGAATAATAAAAACATTGTATTGAATAACATGAATATTTGGGAAAAAGCTTTATAGAGTTAAATATTTGAAAATACTCAATCAAATGCAACAGATTACATTATACATTTTGAACACGGTTTCCACTAAAAGCTTAATAATATATGCACGAAGTGGCAGTAAATCAATATGACGCTTTTAATGTATTTATGATAAAGATCAGATCTGCTTCCAATTTTTTCGTATAGAATAAAATATCTTTTGTTTTAAGAAGAAAAGTAATGGATTTATTTGTAAGTATTACGGATGGGTCAGAGTGACCCACCTGAAATTTATTTACATTCATATTCTATTAATCTTCTCGTATTTTCTAATGCTTCTAGGAGCAAAGCAAAATTTTTGAAGAGTGTATTTCGGGTTTAAATGACGTTCTTGAAATATTATTAAAATTTGTATTTCAAAGTGGAACAACTTTAGTTTATCATGTACCAAAATGGGGAAAATCATTTGTAAGTACTACGAATGGGTTAGATTGATCCACCTGATATTGATCTTCTAGAATTTTCTAGTGTATTTTGCAGTAGGAGCAAAGCAAAGTTTTTGTAAAGTGTATTTCTGGTCAAAATGACCCGTCTATAGCAAATACGTTCTTGAAATATAATCAAAATTTGGATTTCAAAGTGGAATAACTTTGGTTTACCATAAACCAAAATGTAACATGTAACACAATGAGACAGCAGATGAGGATGCACTTGATGAGAAATGTGCCGGTAACAGCAGTAGAGCTGTATATGAATCCTCACCATTGACAAAAAAGAATAATAGGTATTCTTTGGTAAACTAATTATGAGGTGCGTCGTGTGAATAATATATGTATGAACATGTTCAACCAAGAGATTCCTTGAAATCTTAGTATTTTGATGCAGTTTAAAATGTCTGTGGAAACACAATCTAATGAACGGATTTCTACATCCAAAAGGAAAAGGTGATTTTTTTTTGTCAAAGCAAGAACAACAAGAAAACAGCAACATTTTGTGACATATGCAAAAGCCAAATTTATTCTACTTGCTCAAAAAAAAAATCCCAGACTATTTTGAACAATAAAATCACTTTAAATGATGTAAAATTAAATAATAATTCATCTGCATTTGTTGTAAAAATTAATAATTTGTTCTATTTTATTAACATTTAATAAATGTTTTATTTATTTGTCTGTAGTAATTACGGATTATATGAAATAATTAGTCCAATAAAATGTTTTTTGCCGTTTTCAATCATTTAACATTGTAAATATAATTTAAATAAATAAGAAATAAAACTCAAAAGATAATTAAATATATTTAGAGAAAAATGTTAATTTGAATGAAATTTAAGCTTGTAAAAACTGAAGAAATGTACTTTTTATTTCCCACAAAATTATCTGTAATTATTTATGTAATTTTATAATCGTTGCAATAAATACTAACATTTTTGTAATTCTATCCTATTTTCCAAAAAAAATATAACATATAATTTAAATGTATGTTAAAAATTTATCTCACGGATAAAAATTTCCATTAAATAGAGATAAAAATGCGTTGCTTCCATTAAAGAGATATAAAATTTCTAAGAATTTTTTTTAGAAGCAACGACGCAATAAACTTATTACTCCGATTTTATAAAGGGCGGTGAGCATTTTAGAGGGAAAACCTTTGTTCGACGTTGGGAACTACTCATAATTAATAGGCACAAAGGAAATTAGTGTTAAAAGTTGCTTCGTCGACTCTCGTCGTAACTCAGCGCCTAAATGGAATTTCATAATAAAGTTTTAAATATTAATTATATCATATAATATACATGCAAAACATAAACTGTAAATTTAAATTTTCACCTTACAGTTGTAAAAGTTTTCGTGTTAAACTAAAAACTTTTAAAAATTGATTTACAAAAATGAGTTTTTTGTTTAAATGTAAAATTAGAAAAAATAACTTCTTTGTGAACATCTTATGGTCTTTTTATATAAATGATAAACACATTATTAATATTCTTAACAATTCTAATATTACATTTTATAGAAGAATATTTTCGTATTTTTGTACAAAACTCACTGGTTTTATATAAGTACTACTGATGGGTCAGAGTGACCCACTTGATATTTGTTTTAATTCATATTCTATTGATCTTGTAGCGAATGTATTGCACTAATGTACTTTTCAGTAGAAACAAATGTACTTATTTTAATGTAGAGTCTATTTCGGGTCAAAGTGACCCGAAATACCAAATATCTTCTAAAAATATCATCAATTTTAGGATTTTAAAGTCTAACTTTCCAAAACATGGAAAAATCAGTAATTATGATGTCTATACCAATACTGTGAATGAAAATATAAAAATAAAAACCTGAAATTATACATTTCTATAATGAGACCAAGAAAACAGCAATAATTGTTAGGAATATAAGTAAAATCTACTTAGAATTGGAGTGCGTCTTCTGGTCTTTTATATAATTGATAAACATATGATTAAAATTTATAACAATTATCACTATAATATTGTATTGTATTGTATTGTAAGAAAATTTACGTTTTTTTGTTCAAAACTTAATTGGAACTTACTTTATGGATATGTCTGAATTATTGAAAAATATATTAGTTGGTAATGGTTTATTTGTTTGTACGTTACAATGATTTCAAAGACTTTGCATTTAATTACAAGAAGACGCACCTTTTTACGTGAGTAAACTTGATTTAAAATTGTGGTGGGTCTTATGGTCTTTTATACAATTGATAAACATATGATTAAACATTTTAACAGTTATGACTATAATATTGTATTTTATAGAAGAAAATTTACGTTTTTTTTGTTCAAAACTTAATTGGAAATTACTTTATGGATATGTCTGAATTATTGAAAAATATATTAGTTGGTAATGGTTTATTTTTTGTACGTTACAATGATTTCAAAGACTGTATTTAATTACAATAAGACGCACCTTTTTACGTGCGTAAACTTGATTTAAAAAAATACAGTAAATTGTATCATAAATTAAATATATTTATCATAATTACATTAGTTATGTACAATAACTATGATTAAACATTTGATTATTATAACTACATCTTAAGTTCTTATTTTCAGAAGTGATAACAATAAGCAAATTATTGAGACAGTTGAATGATTTACTGAAAAAAAACTGCGTTTCATACAGGTGTTGGAATGTTTACAGTTTCAGTACGTTTACATGGAGCGATATAAAATCGTATCTGTTAGGTCCGAGCATTTATATAATAGGCAATATAACTTGTTTTCCATACGTGGATAATACCTTCATTCTTCGTTTACTGTTAATTTCTATTCATTCCTTCTATGCATTAAACTCCTATTTCTTATCTAAAGTTATTTCCTTTGCCCACCACATTTAATAACATTTTGGTGTTTTTTTTTTCTACAAGGCTATCTTCGATCTACATTCACATTGAATTAATTTCTCATTTACGAATATTCTCAACTCTTTACTTCTAACACGCAAAATAACATACTTTTTGTTTTATTTTAATGTATAATCAAATATAAATAATAATATGAATATGAATATTTTTATTAATTATCATATAATTATTAATTTCATATAATATTTAAATTAATGTTAATATTTTTTTTATTATTACTATAATTTTAAAAATTATAGTTTACTTCAAAATTATGATAATATTGCTTTAAAATATAGAACCATATCAAAAGCATTTAATCTCTCTTATAGCATCATATAAAAGAAGCACAATTTTGTACTGTTAAAAACGAGTTTTCGTCACTAAAATAAAAAAATAGTAAAACTGGATTTTTATATATAGCAATACCTCATTATACGGCTTCCTATCAGTATTGAAAATTAAAAAATAAAATTGATTTTTTATTTAGTAAAACAAAAGTAAATCTAAAATTTTTAATGAAATTTCAAATAAGAATAATTAATAAACAGACACTTGTTTTTATTTAAATAATATATTCAAATAAGTTGGTAAAAAGTTACATCGTTTTTATAAAAGTTACATCTGCAATTGATTGAAGTTTATAGTTTAATTAATGAATAAAATTTAAATAGATGTTTGTAAAAAAAAATCAAAAAAAAAATATGTTGTGTTTAATAATAATGTTAAATGATCATTAACAATATTGTTATTGTGAATTGTTTCTTTAAGTGAAAGTAATTTTGTATTTAATAAAGAATAAAAAACATATACCGAATCTCTACATATATTATTTTCATTGCGGATTTTATTTTGTGTATAGTTTAGTTAAGAAATAAAACGATGAGTGTCTCAATTTAAGTTTGTCTCATTGCAAATTTAAGAGTTGAAAAAAGATCCGTCTAAATACGATTTTAAACAAATATTCAAGTGTTCAAAATAAAATAAAATATGTTTGTTCAATACAAAAATGTTTGATTTTAATTTAATTTTAAATATAAATTATTTAAAATAAAATTGCGCAAATATGTAATTTTATTCATTTTTTATATCATGGTGTACAAATGGAATTAGGTAAAGAAGTAAATAAATGTTTAAATAGAATAGTCGTAATCTAAGATGAGTTTGAAGAACAATTGAAATTAATACTAGAGGAAAAACTAGCGTGAGTAAAATAAAAATGCAAATGCGAATAGCAAAGATGCCAAGGTAATTGCGTCAGCGGAGGAATCTCTCGTACGGTTGTAAAGAAAAGAAGGATCATCGAATATTCCGAGCAGTTCGTATTTTCCTTCGGCGCATTTGTAAAAACAAACAGAATTCGCGTAGCAGGCAAAAGTAATGTTCGGGTTTGGAAAATCAAGTGGATGCGTATAATTTTACTGTTAGCAGTCAAATCCCGAGAGGCTGATTGAATATTTATTACGTAATTGGCGACGCCCACGACGGTTTGTCTTTGCGTTTGACACCGTTACTACTTCATTGGTCACCAAAGAAAAATTTAACGTATCTTTTCCTATGCCCGTTTTATTTATCGAGCGGATGGATTTTGTATAGAGAATTTGCATTTGAATTTGGTATTAGGAACGAGTTGTTCGGTCAGTAGGAGGAATATGGAGGCTAACGACCGAAAATTGATCTGCAATAAAGAAGAAAACAACTATTTGACTATTTACATAATATCCAATTTACCAGTGCCCGAAGACCGCGCATACTTAACGTGATTCCAGCTGTCATTATGTTAATTTTATTGAAATAATGAAGAACAAAAAACTAGTAATGATGAATCTTCTAAGAATAAATGTTAAATTATATATGCCGAGAGCAAATAAAGTGTAATTGTAAACTGATGACGATAAATCGAAGAGATTCTCTTGTAATTTTACATTTTTACAAAGCAAAATCATCGTAAATAATCCATTTTATCTTCAATATATTAAGTCCGAAGCAATTTAACTCAAAGTACTTANNNNATTTTTCATTCCTGTAAATTGAAGTATTGACCAAACTATTAAAATATCCTGCATTTCTTCAAGTTTATATTTCACATAGTTTTAACAATATTCTCTCATATTCACTCACATTTACTCATATTCTCTCACATTCACTCATATTCACTCATATTCACTCATATTCACTAATATTCAATAATATTCACTAATATTCACTAATATTCACTAATATTCACTAATATTCACTAATATTCACTCATATTCACTCATATTCAC
>NW_017099525.1:0-2088 GCF_001412225.1 Nicrophorus vespilloides
TATATTTACTGTTTATGTAATTTGAATTCGCTGACTTGATAAGATTAAGATGAAATTGTAACAATTATATAATTAGAAAAAAAAATACATCATTGCAGTTGTGGATGTTGAATGTTGATGTAGAAAATTTGTTGGGTTGAGGATTCTTATTCAACGTTAATTAATCAGATATTAGTTCTTGTTGTTTAATTCATAAATTTTAATTGAAATTATTATATTATGTATTGATTTAATTATATATATTAAGGTGTGAAATGTAATAAATTATATAAATCATTGCAATGTAAAAGTGACTATAAGTCTTTTGGTCTAATTTTGATTTATTTGTATATATTTACTGTTTATGTAATTTGAATTCGCTGAGTTGTTAAGATTAAGATGAAATTGTAACAATTATATAATTAGAAAAAAAATGCATCATTGCAGTTGTGGTTGTTGAATGTTGATGTAGGAAATTTGTTGGGTTGAGGATTCGTATTCAACGTTAATTAATCTGATATTAGTTATTGTTGATTAATTCACAAATTTTAATTGAAATTATTGAAATTANNNNATATATATTAAGGTGTGAAATGTAATAAATTACATAAATCATTGCAATGTGAAAGTGACTATAAGTCTTATGGTCTAATTTTGATTTATTTGTATATATTTACTGTTTATGTAATTTGAATTTGAGTTGTTAAGATTCAGATGAAATTGTAACAATTATATAATTAGAAAAAAAAAATGGATCATTGCAGTTGTGGATGTTGAATGTTTATGTAGGAAATTTGTTGGGCTGAGGATTCGTATTCAACGATAATTAATCAGATATTAGTTCTTGTTGATTAATTCACAAATTTGAATTGAATTTATATAATTATTATTTTATTTATTGATTTAATTATATATATATATTAAGGTGTGAAATGTAATAAATTACATAAATCATTGCAATGTGAAAGAGGCTATAAGTCTTTTGGTCTAATTTTGATTTATTTGTATATATTTATGTAATTTGCTAAGTTGTTAAGATTAAGATGAAATTGTAACAATTATATAATTAGAAAAAAAAAATGTATCATTGCAGTTGTGGATGTTGAATGTTGATGTAGGAAAGTTGTTGGGTTGAGGATGAAAAGGACGTGTGTAACGTCGATGAGTGTTTTATAATGTTGTTGTCGGCTGGCTAAATGATTTCGGATGGGACGGGTTTCCTCTAATAAATTAATAAGCTGTTGATATCTCGAAATCAAATATCTCGGGGTGTTGGCGTCGCCGGTCAAAAGGACCGCTCGTACCCGTCCTAATCAACCTCTGATCTCGCCACTCGCTCAAAATCAATGTTTATCTTATTTATGGTCTGGTGGACTAGTCCGAAGTGTCCCCCAGAGTTTAACTGTGAAAGAAAGAGAAAGAAGTGGTTTCCACCTCATCCTCCTCCACCTCATCACCACCACCAATCTACACGTAGATATACCTTCTTCTTCTTCATCTTGTTGTTCTTGTTTCTCTTCTTAGGGTTTATATATTCGGGAATTTTAAGTAGGTATTTACAATTGCCGCTAGAGGTAGCGATGTCGGCGCCGTCCAGATTCTCACGCTCCGTCTACGATTTGTTCATTTATCCCTTTTTGTCCATCTCCACCGATCCCCATCTCTCCGTCGCTCTCGCAGCAACTGCCCTCATCACCTCTTCGTCGTTTTCGCAGCGGCAGCAGCTTCGACCCGATCCCGTTTCTGGTATTTTAGTAGACAGTAGCGGAATCTCGGTACATCACTTTTAACTTATCTGGACTGGCCGCTAAGACATCGTTAGTTTATTGGTCGTTAGGTTTTTTGTGATAACTCAGGGTCATTCTTGTTCTTTCCTCTCCTTCTTTTCATTATTATTATTATTCTTATTGCCAAAGACCAGTTGTTTTTTTTTTTAATGAATCAACCTCTGGCTGGCTGGACGTGGTATTTTTTCGGGTAAAAGCGTAGATAATTCTCGGAATACCGCGGCCTTCGATTTCGTGGCCCGATAGGGAGACCCTCTCCGGGGCCAGGAAATTGTTGGCATTTTCCGTCCGTCGGGGACCTTTTCAATCTTCTCTCTTCTCC
>NW_017099525.1:2093-7220 GCF_001412225.1 Nicrophorus vespilloides
TCCAGCTCTCTCATCAATGGGACCTACTACTACTAGTCCATTGATTTAATGCAGCTAATCTGATACGAAAAACAAAACAATACAAAAAAACTAGTTCATCAATAATGAATGCTCAAGTTTAAATTAACTTAAAAGGTTCCTTCAGGTATAAAAGGAAATTCTAGTAACTAAGTATTGATTCAAACTAAATGAATATAATATTGACATTTAATTAACTGAAGGAACATATTCTCATAATTAATTTAAATAGTGCGGACGAGCGGCGGATATATTCGCCATATTTTTTTTACACAAGATACTGAAAATAATTACTAAAAAATAACATTTTTGTTTTTTAATTCTATCTTATAAACATCATGTATATATTTTGTATTTCTGGCTAAATGAGCGACAAGCTCACATATACGCCACCCCTTAACAATTACCATTCTCTGTATTGCATATTTACATAAATAAAAGTCTTTTAAATCGAAAAAAAAAAATCTAAGTATTGATTCAAACTAAATGAATATAATATTGACATTTAATTAACTGAAAGAACATATTCTAATAATTAATTAAAATTGTGCGGACGAGCGGCGGATATATTCGCCATATTTTTTACACAAGATACTGAAAATAATTACTAAAAAATAACATTTTTTTTTTAATTCTATCTTATAAACATCATGTATATATTTTGTATTTCTGGCTAAATGAGCGACAAGCTCACATATACGCCACCCCTTAACAATTACCATTCTCTGTATTGCATTCTTACAAAATGAGCGAAAAGGTCCCATATAGGCCACCCCATAACAGCAACAATCTCCTATGTGCCAAAAACTGGCTAAATGAGCGACAAACCCACATGTATGCCATCCCATAACAACAAACTCGAGTTTTTCTCTTAAATAAAGTTAATTTAATGCTACCCCTTAACAATTACCATTCTCTGTATTGCATATTTACATAAATAAAAGTCTTTTAAATCGAAAAAAAAAAATCTAAGTATTGATTCAAACTAAATGAATATAATATTGACATTTAATTAACTGAAGGAACATATTCTAATAATTAATTAAAATTGTGCGGACGAGCGGCGGATATATTCGCCATATCTTTTAGACAAGATACTGAAAATAATTACTAAAAAATAACATTTTTTTTTTAATTCTATTTTATAAACATCATGTATATATTTTGTATTTCTGGATAAATGAGCGACAAGCTCACATATACGCCACCCCTTAACAATTACCATTCTCTGTATTGCATATTTACATAAATAAAAGTCTTTTAAATCGAAAAAAAAAATCTAAGTATTGATTCAAACTAAATGAATATAATATTTACGTTTAATTAACTGAAGGAACATATTCTAATAATTAATTTAAATTGTGCGGACGAGCGGCGGATATATTCGCCATATCTTTTAAATAAAATACTGAAATTAACTACTAAAAAGTCACATAAAAGTATTGAATTTCACTGATGAATCATATTTGCAATTAGTCTCTTCAATTTGATAGTTTAGTAGTCGTTTTTCAATTTATATATGTATTCTGAATCAATCAACTACGACCAACTTTTCATCAATTTTTTGTTTCCATACATGTGTATTTTCTTATGAAGAAGGACGCTTTATTCTTAGTACCACACGGACGTCAACTATTTAAGTTAGTAAAGATAATAAAGTTTGGGATAAAAATGAAAATCTTTAATTAAACTTAATATAAAAATAAAATTGTAATGTAATTCAGTTACAACAATCTGGTATACAAATGTAGAGCAGCTATGATACTTTCAATGAGAGCCAAAAGTAACAAATGTCTGGTATAAAAATGAAGACTAGTTCATGCATATGTATATGCACCCTCAGAAGTGGAATGAACGATGATTTAAAGAGCACCTGTACGTAGAGTCGTACATTCGCATTATCTCTAGTAGAAGAAAACCTGGAGGATAATTCAAGATAAAGAGCGTGTACGTATGTACACCACCGCGTACCGTACAGATATAAAGTCTTGTTTACACGTGCAGATATTAACGTTACCCAGTGGTGAATTGCGATGATCGTATTTTCAGTTAAAATAAAGGCGAGATTTAAAAGAGCGCCGGAGCCCCCGCAGTTTGGAGACAATTTAATGCTGCCTCGGGCCCATAAACTTCTCGGGCTCACAAATGTACCTGAGTATATTTATATATTTATGTTCTACAATATGGAAATATATAATACAAGTCCGGAAAATATATACATACACACACGCGTATACAGACATATTTTCCATACTATCTTCTTCAATATGATGTAGTGCTTTGTCGTGTTATCACAACGTATAACTTGAATATAGGACGAAATATGAAATCATATCTCACCTAGTTCTCCCTCTTCGTATTCCTCATACTATTCCCATCCAGTTCCTTTTATTTCGGGGGGGATTCAAAACACACCTATCTCACTCTTTCTCTCCTTTTCATCCCTTCATCTCCCTTTCTTTTTTTTTCAATTTTCTCTCGGAGTCCAGACGCTCTTCGATTTTACATAAATATAATACCCTATGAATTTTTCAATAAACTTTTATATTATTTTCTGTACGACATATTTCAGATGATCCAGCTTTCTCAGTTTATTTGTCCTGAAATATTAATAGACGCTCGGGGTTATTTTCATGCGAACAGATAAATCTCAACTTATCCTTACCTTCCAAGTATATGTACAGTTTTTTTTTTTATTCTTTTACGAACATCCAATATTATAAATTGCTTTTTATTTATAGAATTTTATATTTTCTTCAATATAAGATTTTCCTATGATTTTCTTAATACAGTTTTCTAATTAATGCATTAACTTAGGTTGATAAAAATTAAACATATCAAAAAAGTTTTTTGTTATTAACTTTCAAAAAGTAATTCGAATTAAAGTAATATTTATTAAATAATTTAAAAAAGTAAATAAGTACGTTAGATCAAGTATTTTATTATACAATTGGTATATATTAATTATTTTGACGTTTGATGACAGTGAAAGTACTACAAAATATGTACCAATTTATTAATTTAAAATGAAAAAATAACTTATTTTCTTTTCTCTGCATACATTTATCCAGTATATCTCTTACCATCTCGTGCTACACATTACAGTTCTCTTGTAAAATGTAAGTAAAATTTCAACATTCGTGTAGTTATTAGAGGCCACGAGATTGGTGACTGTTAGTTGGTAGATATTAATATTTTTGACGTTTGATGACAGTGAAAGTACTACAAAATATGTACCAATTTATTAATTTAAAATGAAAAAATAACTTATTTTCTTCTCTCTGCATACATTTATCCAGTATATCTCGACATCTCGTGCTACACATTACAGTTTTCTTGTAAAATGTAAGAAACATTTCAATATTCGTGTAGATATTAATATTTTTGACGTTTGATGATTGTTCAATTATTTATACATGCATACCAATTAATTTATTTATATAATTGAATTTATTGCTTATTTTTTAATGTGCAGTTGGTAGAAATATGTTGACATTTCATGACAGTAAAAATGCGTATCTACCAACTTAACCATTTGACATACAATGACGTGTCCCAAACGTCTAAAGATTATTTTAGAATTTTCAATTATATAACTAGTAAATTTATATAATTTTATATAATTTATATAACTAGTAAAATTTTAAATCTGTAAAATTGTAAAGAAATAAATAATAATTTTGACAGTAAGCCCGTAAGTATTTTTTAATGAAAGTGTATGAAAAAAATGTTTGTAAGTGATAAAATAAATTCGTCAGAAAATATGGAAAAAATGAAGATCAACACTTTGATTTTAAAATAGAGACAAATTCAATACTTCTGAATAATAATAATAATCTTTTTGGAATAATAAGAATAGAAACAAATTGAATTATTTACTAATAAAACAATTCGAAGCTAAAAGAATTGTACTTTTTTTTTCGTTACATAACTTAATATTTTATTCGTATGTTAAAGGGTTAAATTTGGTGGATGTGAGTCATGTGATGGTAGAGAAGAAGGAAGTTTTCCGACAAGGTTTTCTTGAAATGGGTAAATGTGGAACGTGTGTTTTGAGTAGCGAGCGTGAACTGGGCGTCGCGACGTCTTTGGAGTTGAACGATGTATGGGAGAGTGAGAGGCGGTCCCTTTGATACGGGTCTTTAAGCAAACCGTTTCGGCAAATAAAAGCGGTCCAAGAGCAACAACGGAGCTCATCCGAACGGATCTCGATGACGCGTTGCGACAATATTTAGAGAAGAGGATGAGGTGAGACGACAGTTGAGGATGAGGTGGATGGAGGAGGTTGCCCTTATTAGCGTCGCACGGTGCCGGATGTCGCGAAGCAGTGACAAACGCGGCGTCGTTTATCATCAGCAGTAGTGGCATCAAAGGAGACGGGACTTCTCTTCATCTTGTCCTAAAAATGTTATCGGGATGAAAACGGTTCAGTTGGAAGAGATGGAAGAAGAAGAAGAAGAAGGCAGGAAGCGCGTGACAAATGCACGCTTAATTATTTTCCATGCGGACATATTGATGTCGCGCGTTTTACAATGCGCGACGCGCGCGTAATTAACGAGCCGCGCGATCCGTCCAAAGGTGCAGGAGGTGATCCTTAATGGCGCATCGACGTGTCAAAGCGGTGCCTTATTTATTGACGACATAAAATGCAATTACCTGGACTCTGGGTACCTGTAATACTGGCAATACGCGATTTATCAACGCCTATTGCAAAGGGCCATCGCACACACGACAAACGGAGAGTAAAAGATAGAAGACCATCATCATCATCATCATCCAACCATCCATACACATCCATCCATTGATGGACACTCATCCAATGATTCGAACCGCCTTCACCGATGGTCGCAGCCGCAGCCGCCTCCACTCGTCTATCTCAAAACTGAATCTCTGTCGCGTTCGAACGTTTTCCCTAAAACTCAATTAACGAGTCATCTTACTAAATGAAAAGTGATTGAACGTGTCACTGCAATCAAGGAAACAATCCGGCGCGGGGCGCCATTAAAAGTGACGATTGAGATGGAAATTACTTTGGCTGGTCCGTTGAGATAAACACTGCACAGCGGGCGCCCCCCGAGATAGACGACGCCACCGACGCCTCCGACGCCA